>NC_091167.1:8117400-8177673 GCF_040958095.1 Procambarus clarkii | reverse complement strand
GTTCGCATTTGTGTTCCTCACGTGTGCCCCAAAGAATGAGGTGATTTGGTGAAATGCTATTCCCAAGATTACCATCCGAGTTGCTGTCGGGGAAGTGGCTCAAATAGCCTTGGCTATCACTTCCTTTTGACGGCCGTGATGGTCAAGTGGAATAAGGCGCCCTGTAGTTACCAGTTGCATTGCTCCTGGGAGTATGGGTTCGAGTCACTTCTGGGGTGTGAGTTTTCATTCGCATATAGTCCTGGGGACCATTCAGGCTTGTTCGCATTTGTGTTCCTCACGTGTGCCCCAAAGAATGAGGTGATTTGGTGAAATGCTATGCCCAAGATTACCATCCGAGTTGCTGTCGGGGAAGTGGCTCAAATAGCCTTGGCTATCAATTCCTTTTGACGGCCGTGATGGTCAAGTGGATTAAGGCGCCCTGTAGTTACCAGTTGCATTGCTCCTGGGAGTATGGGTTCGAGTCACTTCTGGGGTGTGAGTTTTCATTCGCATATAGTCCTGGGGACCATTCAGGCTTGTTCGCATTTGTGTTCCTCACGTGTGCCCCAAAGAATGAGGTGATTTGGTGAAATGCTATGCTCAAGATTACCATCCGAGTTGCTGTCGGGGAAGTGGCTCAAATAGCCTTGGCTATCACTTCCTTTTGACGGCCGTGATGGTCAAGTGGATTAAGGCGCCCTGTAGTTACCAGTTGCATTGCTCCTGGGAGTATGGGTTCGAGTCACTTCTGGGGTGTGAGTTTTCATTCGCATATAGTCCTGGGGACCATTCAGGCTTGTTCGCATTTGTGTTCCTCACGTGTGCCCCAAAGAATGAGGTGATTTGGTGAAATGCTATGCCCAAGATTACCATCCGAGTTGCTGTCGGGGAAGTGGCTCAAATAGCCTTGGCTATCACTTCCTTTTGACGGCCGTGATGGTCAAGTGGATTAAGGCGCCCTGTAGTTACCAGTTGCATTGCTCCTGGGAGTATGGGTTCGAGTCACTTCTGGGGTGTGAGTTTTCATTCGCATATAGTCCTGGGGACCATTCAGGCTTGTTCGCATTTGTGTTCCTCACGTGTGCCCCAAAGAATGAGGTGATTTGGTGAAATGCTATGCCCAAGATTACCATCCGAGTTGCTGTCGGGGAAGTGGCTCAAATAGCCTTGGCTATCAATTCCTTTTGACGGCCTGTGATGGTCAAGTGGATTAAGGCGCCCTGTAGTTACCAGTTGCATTGCTCCTGGGAGTATGGGTTCGAGTCACTTCTGGGGTGTGAGTTTTCATTCGCATATAGTCCTGGGGACCATTCAGGCTTGTTCGCATTTGTGTTCCTCACGTGTGCCCCAAAGAATGAGGTGATTTGGTGAAATGCTATGCCCAAGATTACCATCCGAGTTGCTGTCGGGGAAGTGGCTCAAATAGCCTTGGCTATCACTTCCTTTTGACGGCCGTGATGGTCAAGTGGATTAAGGCGCCCTGTAGTTACCAGTTGCATTGCTCCTGGGAGTATGGGTTCGAGTCACTTCTGGGGTGTGAGTTTTCATTCGCATATAGTCCTGGGGACCATTCAGGCTTGTTCGCATTTGTGTTCCTCACGTGTGCCCCAAAGAATGAGGTGATTTGGTGAAATGCTATGCTCAAGATTACCATCCGAGTTGCTGTCGGGGAAGTGGCTCAAATAGCCTTGGCTATCACTTCCTTTTGACGGCCGTGATGGTCAAGTGGATTAAGGCGCCCTGTAGTTACCAGTTGCATTGCTCCTGGGAGTATGGGTTCGAGTCACTTCTGGGGTGTGAGTTTTCATTCGCATATAGTCCTGGGGACCATTCAGGCTTGTTCGCATTTGTGTTCCTCACGTGTGCCCCAAAGAATGAGGTGATTTGGTGAAATGCTATGCCCAAGATTACCATCCGAGTTGCTGTCGGGGAAGTGGCTCAAATAGCCTTGGCTATCACTTCCTTTTGACGGCCGTGATGGTCAAGTGGATTAAGGCGCCCTGTAGTTACCAGTTGCATTGCTCCTGGGAGTATGGGTTCGAGTCACTTCTGGGGTGTGAGTTTTCATTCGCATATAGTCCTGGGGACCATTCAGGCTTGTTCGCATTTGTGTTCCTCACGTGTGCCCCAAAGAATGAGGTGATTTGGTGAAATGCTATGCCCAAGATTACCATCCGAGTTGCTGTCGGGGAAGTGGCTCAAATAGCCTTGGCTATCACTTCCTTTTGACGGCCGTGATGGTCAAGTGGATTAAGGCGCCCTGTAGTTACCAGTTGCATTGCTCCTGGGAGTATGGGTTCGAGTCACTTCTGGGGTGTGAGTTTTCATTCGCATATAGTCCTGGGGACCATTCAGGCTTGTTCGCATTTGTGTTCCTCACGTGTGCCCCAAAGAATGAGGTGATTTGGTGAAATGCTATGCCCAAGATTACCATCCGAGTTGCTGTCGGGGAAGTGGCTCAAATAGCCTTGGCTATCACTTCCTTTTGACGGCCGTGATGGTCAAGTGGATTAAGGCGCCCTGTAGTTACCAGTTGCATTGCTCCTGGGAGCATGGGTTCGAGTCACTTCTGGGGTGTGAGTTTTCATTCGCATATAGTCCTGGGGACCATTCAGGCTTGTTCGCATTTGTGTTCCTCACGTGTGCCCCAAAGAATGAGGTGATTTGGTGAAATGCTATGCCCAAGATTACCATCCGAGTTGCTGTCGGGGAAGTGGCTCAAATAGCCTTGGCTATCAATTCCTTTTGACGGCCGTGATGGTCAAGTGGATTAAGGCGCCCTGTAGTTACCAGTTGCATTGCTCCTGGGAGTATGGGTTCGAGTCACTTCTGGGGTGTGAGTTTTCATTCGCATATAGTCCTGGGGACCATTCAGGCTTGTTCGCATTTGTGTTCCTCACGTGTGCCCCAAAGAATGAGGTGATTTGGTGAAATGCTATGCCCAAGATTACCATCCGAGTTGCTGTCGGGGAAGTGGCTCAAATAGCCTTGGCTATCACTTCCTTTTGACGGCCGTGATGGTCAAGTGGATTAAGGCGCCCTGTAGTTACCAGTTGCATTGCTCCTGGGAGTATGGGTTCGAGTCACTTCTGGGGTGTGAGTTTTCATTCGCATATAGTCCTGGGGACCATTCAGGCTTGTTCGCATTTGTGTTCCTCACGTGTGCCCCAAAGAATGAGGTGATTTGGTGAAATGCTATGCTCAAGATTACCATCCGAGTTGCTGTCGGGGAAGTGGCTCAAATAGCCTTGGCTATCACTTCCTTTTGACGGCCGTGATGGTCAAGTGGATTAAGGCGCCCTGTAGTTACCAGTTGCATTGCTCCTGGGAGTATGGGTTCGAGTCACTTCTGGGGTGTGAGTTTTCATTCGCATATAGTCCTGGGGACCATTCAGGCTTGTTCGAATTTGTGTTCCTCACGTGTGCCCCAAAGAATGAGGTGATTTGGTGAAATGCTATGCCCAAGATTACCATCCGAGTTGCTGTCGGGGAAGTGGCTCAAATAGCCTTGGCTATCACTTCCTTTTGACGGCCGTGATGGTCAAGTGGATTAAGGCGCCCTGTAGTTACCAGTTGCATTGCTCCTGGGAGTATGGGTTCGAGTCACTTCTGGGGTGTGAGTTTTCATTCGCATATAGTCCTGGGGACCATTCAGGCTTGTTCGCATTTGTGTTCCTCACGTGTGCCCCAAAGAATGAGGTGATTTGGTGAAATGCTATGCCCAAGATTACCATCCGAGTTGCTGTCGGGGAAGTGGCTCAAATAGCCTTGGCTATCACTTCCTTTTGACGGCCGTGATGGTCAAGTGGATTAAGGCACCCTGTAGTTACCAGTTGCATTGCTCCTGGGAGTATGGGTTCGAGTCACTTTTGGGGTGTGAGTTTTCATTCGCATATAGTCCTGGGGACCATTCAGGCTTGTTCGCATTTGTGTTCCTCACGTGTGCCCCAAAGAATGAGGTGATTTGGTGAAATGCTATGCCCAAGATTACCATCCGAGTTGCTGTCGGGGAAGTGGCTCAAATAGCCTTGGCTATCACTTCCTTTTGACGGCCGTGATGGTCAAGTGGATTAAGGCGCCCTGTAGTTACCAGTTGCATTGCTCCTGGGAGTATGGGTTCGAGTCACTTCTGGGGTGTGAGTTTTCATTCGCATATAGTCCTGGGGACCATTCAGGCTTGTTCGCATATATATATATATATATATATATATATATATATATATATATATATATATATATATATATATATATATAAATATATATATATATATATGTCGTACCTAGTAGCCAGAACGCACTTCTCAGCCTAATATGCAAGGCCCAATTTGCCTAATAAGCCGAGTTTTCATGAATTAATTGTTTTTCGACTACCTAACCTACCTAACCTAACCTAACCTAACTTTTTCGGCTACCTAACCTAACCTAACCTATAAAGATAGGTTAGGTTAGGTTAGGGAGGGTTGGTTAGGTTCGGTCATATATCTATGTTAATTTTAACTCCAATAAAAAAAATTGACCTCATACGTAATGAAATGGGTAGCTTTATCATTTCATAAGAAAAAAATTAGAGAAAATATATTAATTCAGGAAAACTTGGCTTATTAGGCAAATCGGGCCTTGCATAGTAGGCCGAGAAGTGCATTCTGGCTACAAGGTACGACATATATATATATATATATATATATATATATATATATATATATATATATATATATATATATATATATATATATATATATATATATATATATAAATATATATATATATATATATATATATATATATATATATATATATATATATATATATATATATATTAGTATATTTTGGTAGCAGTCTTTCCTGTAGACATATATTATTAAATATGACCGAAAAAGTAAGATTTATAATCCTAACACGAATTTTCTCAATCTTTCGTACATTTCTTTTCACTGTTGGAGGTAATTCAAAAATCAATTCTCCAAAATTCATTTTTATTTCTAGTCTGACGCGTCACGAGCGCGTTTCGTAAAACTTATTACATTTTCAAAGACTTTAGTTTACAAATACACAACTGAATAGAACTTACATGTCTCCGATTTTGTTTATATCTACATTTGAGTGAGGTGGATGGGGTGAGGTGGCATTAATAGGGTATTAATTTCATCAACATATATATATATATATATATATATATATATATATATATATATATATATATATATATATATATATATATATATATATATATATATATATATATATATATATATATGTCGTACGTAGTAGCCAGAACGCACTTCTCAGCCTACTATGCAAGGCCCGATTTGCCTAATAAGCCAAGTTTTCCTGAATTCATATATTTTCTCTAATTTTTTTATTATGAAATGATAAAGCTACCCATTTCATTATGCATGAGGTCAATTTCTTTTTATTGGAGTTAAAATTAACGTAGATATATGACCGAACCTAACCAACCCTACCTAACCTAACCTAGCCTATCTCTATAGGTTAGGTTAGGTTAGGTAGCCGAAAAAGTTAGGTTAGGTTAGGTAGTCGAAAAACAATTAATTCATGAAAACTTGGCTTATTAGGCAAATTGGGCCTTGCATAGTAGGCTGACAAGTGCGTTCTGGCTACTAGGTACGACATATATTTATATATATATATATATATATATATATATATATATATATATATATATATATATATATATATATATATATATATATATATATATATATATATATATATATATATATATATATATATCGTACCTAGTAGCCAGAACGCACTTCTCGGCCTACTATGCAAGGCCCGATTTTTATATATATATATATATATATATATATATATATATATATATATATATATATATATATATATATATATATATATATATATATATATATGTCGTACCTAGTAGCCAGAACGCACTTCTCAGCCAACTATACAAGGCCCGATTTGCCTAATAAGCCAAGTTTTCATGAATTAATATATTTTCTTTAATTTTTTTCTTATGAAATGATAAAGCTACCCATTACATTATGTATGAGGTCAATTTGTTTTTATTTGAGTTAAAATTAACGTAGATATATGACCGAACCTTACCAACCCTACCTAACCTAACCTATAGAGATAGGTTAGGTTAGGTGGCCGAAAAAGATAGGTTAGGTTAGGTTAGGTAGGTTAGGTAGTCGAAAAACAATTAATTCATGAAAACTTGGCTTATTAGGCAAATCGGGCCTTGCATAGTAGGCTGAGAAGTGCGTTCTGGCTACTAGGTACGACATATATATATATATATATATATATATATATATATATATATATATATATATATATATATATATATATATATATATATATATATATATATATATATATATATATATATATATATATACATATATATATATATATATATACATATATATATATATATATATATATATATATATATATATATAAATCGGGCCTTGCATAGTAGGCCGAGAAGTGCGTTATATATATATATATATATATATATATATATATATATATATATATATATATATATATATATATATATATATATATATATATATATGTCGTACCTAGTAGCCAGAAAGCACTTCTCAGCCTACTATGCAAGGCCCGATTTGCCTAATAAGCCAAGTTTTCATGAATTAATGCATTTTCTCTTATTTTTTCTTATGAAATGATAAAGCTACCCATTTCATTATGTATGAGGTAAAAAAAATTTTATTGGAGGTAAAATTAACGTAGATATATGACCGAACCTAACCAACCCTACCTAACCTAACCTAACCTATCTTTAAAGGTTAGGTTACGTTAGGTAGCCGAAAAAGTTAGGTTTGGTTAGGTTAGGTAGGTTAGGTAGTCGAAAAAAACATTAATTCATGAAAATTTGGCTTATTAGGCAAATCGGGCCTTGCAAAGTAGGCTGATAAGTGCGTTCTGGCTACTAGGTACGACATATATATATATATATATATATATATATATATGTCGTACCTAGTAGCCAGAACTCACTTCTCAGCCTACTATTCAAGGCCCGATTTGCCTAATAAGCCAAGTTTTCCTGAATTAATATATTTACTATAATTTTTTTCTTATGAAATGATAAAGCAACCCTTTTCTCTATGTATGAGGTCAATTTTTTTTTATTGGAGTTAAAATTAACGTAGATATATGACCGAACCTAACCAACCCTACCTAACCTAACCTAACCTATATTTATAGGTAAGGTTAGGTTAGGTAGCCAAAAAAAGCTAGGTTAGGTTAGGTTAGGTAGGTTAGGTAGACGAAAAAACATTAATTCATGAAAACTTGGCTTATTAGGCAAATCGGGCCTTGAATAGTAGGCTGAGAAGTGCGTTCTGGCTATTAGGTACGACATATATATATATATATATATATATATATATATATATATATATATATATATATATGTCGTACCTAGTAGCCAGAACTCACTTCTATGCCTACTATTCAAGGCCCAATTTGCCTAATAAGCCAAGTTTTCATGAATTAGTATATTTTCTCTAATTTTTTTCTTATGAAATTATAAAGCTACCCATTTCATTACGTATGAGGTCAATTTTTTTTTATTGGAGTTAAAATTAATGTAGATATATGACCGAACCTAACCAACCCTACCTAACCTAACCTAACCTATCTTTATCGGTTAGGTTAGGTTAGGTAGCCGAAAACGTTAGGTTAGGTTAGGTTAGGTAGGTTAGGTAGTCGAAAAACAATTAATTCATGAAAACTTGGCTTATTAGGCAAATCGGGCCTTGAATAGTAGGCATAGAAGTGCGTTCTGGCTACTAGGTATGACACATATATATATATATATATATATATATATATATATATATATATGTCGTACCTAATAGCCAGAACGCACTTCTCAGCCTACTATTCAAGGCCCGATTTGCCTAATAAGCCAAGTTTTCATGAATTAATGCTTTTTCGTCTACCTAACCTACCTAACCTAACCTAACCTAGCTTTCTTTGGCTACCTAACCTAACCTTACCTATAAATATAGGTTAGGTTAGGTTAGGTAGGGTTGGTTAGGTTCGGTCATATATCTACGTTAATTTTAACTCCAATAAAAAAAAAATGACCTCATACATAGAGAAAAGGGTTGCTTTATCATTTCATAAGAAAAAAATTATAGTAAATATATTAAATCAGGAAAACTTGGCTTATTAGGCAAATCGGGCCTTGAATAGTAGACTGAGAAGTGAGTTCTGGCTACTAGGTACGACATATATATATATATATATATATATATATATATATATATATATGCGAACAAGCCTGAATGGTCCCCAGGACATATATATATATATATATATATATATATATGATATATATATATATATATATATATATATATATATATATGATATATATATATATATATATGATATATATAGATATATATAGATATATATATATATAGATATATATAGATATATATATATCTATATATATATATATATATATATATATATATATATATGATATATATATATATATATATATATATATATATATATATATATATATATATATATATACATATATATATATATATATATATATATATATATATATATATATATATATATATATATATATATATATATATATATATATATATATATATATATATATATATATATATATATATATATATATTTATATATTGGTGTATACTGGCAGCAGGTTTTCTTTCAAACATGTTTCATTGAATATGACCGCATATTCTGTATTTATTATTTTCTGGTTTAGGGCTTCTATCCCTCTAACTATTTTCTTAGCATCAGGGCTTAATTGGAATAGGAGTTCTCCAAAACTCATTTTCGTACTTTTAAGGTGAAGAAAAGAAGTGATTTACTATAGAGTGTATTACACTTATTTGTATAATTTGCACGACGTTTCGAACCTCCATGGTTCATTCTCAAGTGAACAGATCTTACAATACTAGTTGATTTTATACCCGCATTAGGTCAGGTGATAATACAATGAAGGTGAAAAACATGGGAGGATACATAAGGGATAAACATTGGGGCTGCAGAAGGCTTATTGGCCCATACGAGGCATCTCCTATCCAAACACAAAGATTAATCCAGTGTAATTGGCCTGTTATGTTGGACATTGTCTTCTGTGTTGGCATCGATATGTTCTTGTCTTGTCCTTACTCTCATGGTGGGTAGAGTAAATAGTTCCGTGATTTGGGTGTTCATGGTAGGTCGCTCTATTCTTATGTGAATTGCCTCAAGAATTTGTAATCTTCTTGAATCTTGGGTTTTGTCTATTATGCAAGTATTCTTGTTCAACATTTCTCTTGTTAGAGTAATGTCATGGGCTTGTCTCATGTGATTCCTAGGGGCACCAGATTGAAGATGGCATGTCAAACGCCTCGTCAGCTTGGTCGACGTCATACCTATGTACTTACATTGAAGGTTACATCCTTCGTGGGGGCAAGTGTACATGTATACAACGCTTGACTGCTGTAGAGGGTTCTCCGTCGGCTTCGGGCTGTTTTTGATAAGGAGTTCGGAAGTCTTCTTGGTTTTGTAGAATATTATCAGGTTTATGTTTTGGTTAGGAGTAGTGCTTTTTACTCCTTTACGGATTATTTCTTTCATTATTCTTTCCTCTTTTATATGTTCACTGTGCATGGTTGATTTGTAATATAATTTTATTGGGGGTGTTGTGGTTTCTGTTCTAGGTTCTGAATTATACCAACGGTCCAAGTGTCTTCTTATAGCAGCGTTTATTTCCGCGTTGCTATATCCGTTGTTCACCAAAACCTGAGTTACTCTTTCAAACTCTCTACTCACGTTGCTCCATTCAGAGCAGTGGGTAAGCGCTCGACGAATATAAGCATTGAGAACACTGGCTTTGTATCTTTGGGGGCACTCACTTCTACCGTTCAGGCATAATCCTATGTTGGTGGGCTTGGTATATACGTTGGTGCTTAAAGATGCATCAAAAACGCCTGGAAATCGAAATGCTTCTGGACGATATCCATAAGCTAGAAGACAACAAAAAAGTCATCACCACTGACACACTTCAAGCTGAACTACTTGCAGAAGCAGGGAAAAAACGAGGAACATATTCATCTACAATCTTAACCCCACGACTTAAAGAAGCAGCGAAACAACTAAAAAATCTGAAAGACGTAACAATAAGAAAAGCCGACAAAACAGCAGCATATGTATTGATTCCTACCCATGAATACATGAACAAAATTAGCGACATCCTAAGTGACGACTCCAAATTTCAACGAATCACGAGGAACCCCGTAGAAGACCTTAAGCGGAAAGTAAACAAAACAATTACAGCAATCAACGCAAAGAAAGGTAGTGTGCATTTCAATAAACTTCAAGGCGACTATGGCTTAGGATATGCCTACGGCAATGTTAAGACGCATAAACCAGGTAACCCACTACGCCCTATAATCAGCCAAATACCAACCCCAACTTATCACCTGGCAAAGAAACTCAATGAACTCCTAACTCCATACACTCCAAGTAAGTTTAGTCTACAATCATCAGCAGATTTCCTAGAATTGATCAAATCTACCCAGCCCGATGGAATCATCGCTTCCCTGGACGTTGAATCCCTTTTTACCAACGTCCCAGTCGACACAACCATAGGAATGATACTGGACAGAGTATACAGAGACGAGAGCACCCCCAAATTAGACATACCTGAGCCACACTTGAAAAGTCTTCTCGAAGCATGTACAAAGGAAGCCCCTTTCATCAGTCCACAAGGAGACATGTATTTACAAATAGACGGAGTAGCAATGGGCTCCCCCTTAGGAGTTTTATTTGCTAATTTTTATATGGGAACCATCGAAGATAGGGTCTTCAGTAGCAGACAAAAACCAACTGTATACTGCCGTTATGTAGATGACATATTCGTAATAGTAAAAGACTCAGATGAACTAATTGACCTAAAAAGACACCTAGAGAGAGAGTCAGTACTCCGATTTACACATGAAAATAGTGAAAATAACAGTCGGCCATTCTTGGATGTACTAATAACAAAAACTGGAACCTCTTTAAGCACCAACGTATATACCAAGCCTACCAACATAGGATTATGCCTGAACGGTAGAAGTGAGTGCCCCCAAAGATACAAAGCTAGTGTTCTCAATGCTTATATTCGTCGAGCGCTTACCCACTGCTCTGAATGGAGCAACGTGAGTAGAGAGTTTGAAAGAGTAACTCAGGTATTGGTGAACAACGGATATAGCAACGCGGAAATAAACGCTGCTATAAGCTATAAGAAGACACTTGGACCGTTGGTATAATTCAGAACCTAGAACAGAAACCACAACACCCCCAATAAAATTATATTACAAATCAACCATGCACAGTGAACATATAAAAGAGGAAAGAATAATGAAAGAAATAATCCGTAAAGGAGTAAAAAGCACTACTCCTAACCAAAACATAAACCTGATAATATTCTACAAAACCAAGAAGACTTCCGAACTCCTTATCAAAAACAGCCCGAAGCCGACGGAGAACCCTCTACAGCAGTCAAGCGTTGTATACATGTACACTTGCCCCCACGAAGGATGTAACCTTCAATGTAAGTACATAGGTATGACGTCGACCAAGCTGACGAGGCGTTTGACATGCCATCTTCAATCTGGTGCCCCTAGGAATCACATGAGACAAGCCCATGACATTACTCTAACAAGAGAAATGTTGAACAAGAATACTTGCATAATAGACAAAACCCAAGATTCAAGAAGATTACAAATTCTTGAGGCAATTCACATAAGAATAGAGCGACCTACCATGAACACCCAAATCACGGAACTATTTACTCTACCCACCATGAGAGTAAGGACAAGACAAGAACATATCGATGCCAACACAGAAGACAATGTCCAACATAACAGGCCAATTACACTGGATTAATCTTTGTGTTTGGATAGGAGATGCCTCGTATGGGCCAATAAGCCTTCTGCAGCCCCTATGTTTATCCCTTATGTATCCCCCCATGTTTTTCACCTTCATTGTATTATCACCTGACATAATGCGGGTATAAAATCAACTAGTATTGTAAGATCTGTTCACTTGAGAATGAACCATGGAGGTTCGAAACGTCGTGCAAATTATACAAATAAGTGTAATACACTCTATAGTAAATCACTTCTTTTCTTCACCTTAAAAGTACGAAAATGAGTTTTGAGTTAGAGGGATAGAAGCCCTAAACCAGAAAATAATAAATACAGAATATGCGGTCATATTCAATGAAATATATATATATATATATATATATATATATATATATATATATATATATATATATATATATATATATATATATATATATATATATATATATATATATATATATATATATATATATATATATATATATATATATATTTAAAAAATCTGTCATATTTATAAATTAAATAATAAATATTTATTAATTTAATTTAATTTATTTATTTATTAAAATAATTATTTAATAATTTAATAAAATAATAATTTATTTAAAAAAATTAATTTATTTATTTATTTATTAAAATTTAATAATAAATAATAAATTAAAAATTGATATATACCTGTGGGTCCAGGAGGCCATCTGTGTCCCCTCAGATGGTCTCCCTTATCACAGTTTGTGTCTATGGATGTGTGTCTGTGTGTGAGTGTGTATATCCCTGTGAGTGTCCGGGTGAGTGTGTGTGAGTGTGAGTGCCCCTGTGAGTGTCCGGTTGAGTGTGTATCTGGTTATACCTGTGGGTCCACGAGGCCATCTGTGTCCCCTCAGATGGTCTCCCTTATCACAGTCTATGGGTGTGTGTGTGAATGTCCCTGTGAGTGTTCGGGTGAGGGTGTGTGTGTGTGTGTGTGTGTGTGTGTGTGTGTGTGTGAGTGTCCGGGTTTATGTGAGGTTTGGTTCCTGGAACAATCCTTCCCCCCCTCCCTAAATCTCCTCACTTATTCCCACCGTGGGTTCGAATCCCAGGTGATTAGACCTGCCCTAGGTCCATGGATCCAAGGTATCCATCCGTGGGCCCAACGGATTTCACCCCTTCCCCACTTTCCAAGGGCCAGGTCAATTCCCGCCATCCAGGGAACCTGTCGAAACAGAGGCAGCTACAGGAGGGGACACACAAATATTTGTGCCCTGCAGTTACACCACCGTTCCGACAGGCTCGATCGCAATCTATCCAGATGAGAACACGTTCTCTTCCGACTAGACCACGTTGGAGTCGCTGTATGTCTCAAATTTGGTGCCTTTATTTATAGTTAGTATTTTTGGAGTATTAATTGATTTGTTTTAATTTTTTAATGACTTAGGTAGAGTAATTTAGGGAGTGGGGGGGGGGGGCGGGTTGCGTGTGTAGTGGATTGTACGAGATCGTGGTTGGTTAGTATTTATCTAGTTGTGTTCACCTAGTTCTGCTTGCAAGGGTTGAGCTCTGCTCTTTCGGCCCGCCTCTCAACTGTCAATTAATCAATTATTACACAAAAAATGTGACAATAATGGGAAACTATGTCATTCAAACGTGTAAATGTTAACCATATAAATTACAGTAACACTAATCGCGCGCACACGTACATATGTCAATCAATTTACATAAACAAACATTCACTAATATGAACCTTTAAAATGGACACATACAGATTATTACCGTACACATGTCAGTTCAATTACAGGAACACATAAACACACATAGCTTCACGTGTCTGTCGGTCATGACAATAGTACACATCAATACCCACACAAAACAGTCCATTATCAATTAATGTGTATGAGTGTGTGTGAGTGTGTATTTATTTTCTCCTTGTATTTACTATATGTATCTGCAGAATCGAGTTATTAGCTCTTGGACCCCGCCTATCATATATATGTATTTTTCCTTATTTATATCTACTACATCTATTTCTCTCTAACACAAACACACACACACACACACACACACACACACACACACACACACACACACACACACACACACACACACACACACACAAACACACACACACACATAGGGGGGCCTCGTAGCCTGGTGGATAGCGCACAGGACTCGTAATTCTGTGGCGCGGGTTCGATTCCCGCACGAGGCAGAAACAAATGGGCAAAGTTTCTTTCACCTTAAGTGCCCCTGTTACCTAGCAGTAAATAGGTACCTGGGAGTTAGTCAGCTGTCACGGGCTGCTTCCTGGTGTGTGTGTGTGTGTGTGGTGTGGAAAAAAAAAAATAGTTAGTAAACAGTTGAGAGGCGGGCCGAAAGAGCAAAGCTCAACCCACGCAAAAACACAACTAGTAAATTCAACTAGTAAACACACACACACACACACACACACACACACACACACACACACACACACACACACAGACACACACACACACACACACAAACACACACACACATGCACAAACTGGAGGCCTACCGTCTAAACGGAGATAGTTCGTTGGTTATAATCCTTATGGTCCCCGATCGAATCCCAGTTGATGCAATAGCAAATCGACATATTCTTTAACCTGATTCGTCTGTTCACCGGCTCCCCTCCGACCGAGGACTTCGGCCGAGCGGACATCGCACTGGACTTGTGATCCTGTAAAGTACTATTTTTCATCAAAAAAATACGCAAACATCCCAAATTCGACACCTGAGCCATATTTTGGAGCCAAATTCTGGCTCTCTGCGCGTATTCGCAGTATGAAACTCCGACTTTTTATTCCGAAAATATGTCAGTTACTGAAAGCGGCGGTGGATCACATTTTGCCCAAACCCCCTGCAGTTTTCAAAATATCCTAAACATACCAAATTCGACGCCAGAGCCACATTTTGGAACCAAAATCAGTCTCTCTGCACATATTCGCAGTTTGAAATTTCAAATTTGTTACCGAAAATATGCCAATTACTGAAAGCGGGGGCGGGTCACATTGTGCCCAACCCCCCCTCCCATCAGTTTTCAAAATATTCCAAACATCCCAAATTCGACGCCAGAGCCACATTTTGGAGCCGAAATCTGGATCTCTGCACGTATTCGCAGTTTGAAATTCCGACTTTTTATACCAAAAATATGCCAATTACTGAAAGAAGCGATGGGTTACATTTTGCCCAAAACCTCCTGCAGTTTTCATAATATCCCGAACATCCCAAATTCGACACCAGAGCCATATTTTGGAGCAATATAATTGGGAATTCAGGAACATTTTAGTTATTTCTAAACAAAACACATTGATTTTTATCATATGAATTGGAAACAACGTTTTCATATGCATTTTTAACGATCAAAATAAAACAACCTCGCTCTATGATTTGATGTAAAAATCCTCGAATTTGGTATTATAGTGACTTTTTTCATGTTTTTCATGTAGAGTGATTTTAGGTTAAAATGTTCGAATTTACTAATATTTTCATAGTACTTCATGTTGTCTCTCTATATGTGATTTGGCCTAGAATCCTCAGAATTTCACATAATATTGTGTTTTTAAGCAAGTTTTCTTGGATTGCTCTTTGTACATAAAATCATCGAATTTAGCAATATTTTCAGCAGCCTTCTCTTGAGCCTCTGCATCATTCTGTTGAGCCTCTGCCATTCTCTCATGAGCCTCTACATCATTCTCTTGAGCCTCTGCATCATTCTCTTGAGCCTCTGCATCCCTCTCTTAAGCCTCTGCATCCCTCTCTTAAGCCTCTGCCATTCTCTCATGAGCCTCTACATCATTCTCTTGAGCCTCTGCATCATTCTCTTGAGCCTCTGCATCCCTCTCATAAGCCTCTGCATCCCTCTCTTAAGCCTCTGCCATTCTCTCATGAGCCTCTACATCATTCTCTTGAGCCTCTGCATCATTCTCTTGAGCCTCTGCATCCCTCTATTAAGCCTCTGCATCACTCTTTTGAGGCTTTGCATCACTCTCTTGAGCCTCTGCATCACTTTCTTAAGCCTCTGCATCACTCTCGTCGGCCTCTGCATCACTCTCTTAAGCCACTGCTTCCCTCTCTTGATCCTCTGCATCACTCTCTGGAGCCTCTGCATCATTCTCTTGAGCCTCTGCATCACTCTCATGATCTTCTGCATCACTCTCTTGAGCCACTGTATCACTCACTTGAGCCTCTACATCACTCTCTGGAGCCTCTGCATCACTCTCTTGAGCCTCTGCATCATTCTCTTATGCCTCTGCATCCCTCTCTTAATCCTCTGCATCATTCTCTTGAGGCTCTGCATCATTCTCTTGAGCCTCTGCATTACTCTCTTGAGCCTCTGCATCACTCTCTTAAGCCTCTGCATCTCTCTCTTCAGATTCTGCATCACTCTCTTCAGCCTCTGCATCGCTCTCTTAAGCCACTGCATCACTCTCTTCAGCCTCTGCATCACTCTCATGATCCTCTGCATCACTCTCTTGAGCCTCTGCATCACACTCTTGAGCCTCTACATCACTCTCTTGAGCCTCTGCATTACTCTCTTGAGTCTCTGCATCACTCTCTTGAGCCTCTGCATCACTCTCATGATCCTCTGCATCACTCTCTTGAGCCTCTGCATCACACTCTTGAGCCTCTGCATTACTCTCTTGAGCCTCTGCATCACTCTCCTAAGCCTCTGCATCTCTCTCTTCAGCCTCTGCATCACTCTCTTGAGCCTCTGCATCCCTCTCTGGAGCCTCAGCATTCCTCTCTTGAACCTTTGCAGCACTCTTTTGAGCCCCTGCATCATTCTCTTGAGCCTCTGCATCCCTCCCTTAAGCCTCTTCATCATTTTCTTGTGCCTCTGCATCATTCTCTTGAACCTTTGCATCACTCTCTAAAGCCTCTGCATCTCTTTCTTCAGCCTCTGCATCACTCTCTTGAGCCTCTGCATCACTCTCTTGAGCCTCTACATCCCTCTCTTGAGCCTCTGCATCCCTCTTTTAAGAGTCTGCATCACTCTGTTGAGGCTTTGCATCACTCTCTTGAGCCTCTGCATCCCTCTCTTAAGCCTCTGGAACACTCTCTTCAGCCTCTGCATCACTCTCTTAAGCCTCTGCATCCCTCTCTTGAGCATCTGCATCACTCTCTTGAGCCTCTGCATCATTTTTTTGAGCCTCTGCAACACTCTCTTCAGTCTTTGCATCACTCTCTTGTGGCCTCTGCATCACTCTTTTATGCCTCTTAATAACTCTTTTTAGCCTCTGCATCTCTCTCTCGAGCCTCTGCATCACTCTCTTGATCCTCTGCATCACTCTCTTCAGCTTCTTCATCACTCTCCTAAGACTCTGCTTCACTCTCTTGATCCTCTGCATCACTTTCTTGAGCCTCTGCATCCCTCTCTTGAGCCTCTGCATCACTCTCTTGAGCCTCTGCATCACCCTCGTAAGCCTCTGCATCCCTTTTTTGAGCCTCTGCATTACTTTCTTAAGCCTCTGCATCCCTTTCTTGAACGTCTGCATCACCCTCTTGAACTCCTGAATCCCTCTCATGAGCATTTGCATCCCTCTCCTGAGCCTTTGCATCACTCTCTTAAGCCTCTGCATCTCTCTCTTGAGCCTCTGCGTCACTCTCAAGAGCCTCTGCATCCCTCTCTTGTGCCTCTGCATCCCTCACTTGATTCTCTGCATCCCTCTCTTGAGCCCCTGCATCCCTCTCTTGAGCCTCTGCATCCCTCTATTGAGCCTCTGCATCCCTCTCTTGAGCCTCTGCATCCCTCTCTTAAGCCTCTTCTTGAGCCTCTGCATCACTCTCAAGAGCCTCAGCAACCATCACTTAAGCCTCTGAATCAGTCTCTTGAGCCTCTGCATCACTCTCTTGAGCCCCTGCATCCCTTTCTTGAGCCTCTGCATCACCCTCTTAAGCCTCTGAATCACTCTCTTGAGCCTCTGCATCTCTCTCTTGAGCCTCTGCATCACTCTCTTGAGCCTCTGCATCACCCTCTTAAGCCTCTGCATCACTCAATTGAGAATCTGCATCCCTCTCCTAAGCCTCTACCTCACTCTCTTAAGCCTCTGCATCACTCTCGTAAGCCTCTGAATCACTCTCTTGAGCCTCTGCATCCCTCTCTTGAGCCTCGGCATCACTCTTTTCAGCCTCTTCATCCCTCTCTTGAGCCTCTGCAAGACTCTCTTCAGCCTCTGCCTCACTCTCTTTAGCCTCTGAATCCCTCTCTTGAGGCCTCTGCATAACTCTCTCGAGCCTCTGCATCATTCTCTTGATCCTCTGCATCACTCTCGTAAGCCTCTGAATAACTCTCTTAAGACTTTGCATCCCTCTCTTGAGCCTCTGCATCCCTCTCTTAAGCCTCTGAATCACTCTCTTAAGCCTCTGCATCACGCTCTAGAGCCTCTGCATCACTCTCTTCAGACTCTGAATCACTCTCCTAAGCCTCTGCTTCCCTCTCTTGATCCTGTGCATCACTCTCTTGAGCCTCTGCATCACTCTCTTGATCGTCTGCATCACTCTCTTGAGCCTCTGCATCACTCGCTTGAGCCTCTGCATCACTCTCTTGAGCCTCTGAATCACTCTCTTGAGCCTCTGCATCAATTTCTTAAGCCTCTGCATCCCTCTCTTGATCCTCTGCATCACTCTCTTGAGCCTCTGCATCATTCTCTTGAGCCTCTGCATCCCTTCCTCAAGCCTCTACATCATTCTCTTGAGCCTCTGAACACTCTCTTGAGCCTCTGCATCACTCTCTTAAGCCTCTGCCTTTCTCTCCTAAGCCTCTGCATCACTCTCTTGAGCCTCTGCATCCCTCTCTGGAGCCTCAGCATCCCTCTCTTTAGCCTTTTGCAGCACTTTCTTGAGCCTCTGCATCATTCTCTTGAGCCTCTGCATCCTTCTCTTAAGCCTCTGCATCACTCTCTTGAGCCTCTGCATCCCTCTCTTGAGCCTCTCCATCACTCTCTTAAGCCTCTACAACACTCTCTTCAGCCTCTGCATCACTCTCTTAAGCCTCTGCATCACTCTCTTCGGCCTCTGCATCACTCTCTTAAGCCTCTGCTTTCCTCTCTTTATCCTCTGCATCACTCTCATGATCCTCTGCATCACTCTCTTGAGCCTCTGCATCACTCTCTTGAGCCTCTACATCACTCTCTTGAGCCTTTGTATAACTCTCTTGAGCCTCTACATCACTCTCTTAAGCCTCTGCATCCCTCTCTTAATCCTCTGCATCACTCTCTTGAGCCTCTGCATCATTCTCTTGAGCCTCTGCATCCCTCACTTAAGCCTCCACATCATTCTCTTGAGCCTCTGCATTACGCTCTTGAGCCTCTGCATCACTCTCTTAATCCTCTGCATCTCTCTGTTCAGCCTCTGCATCACTCTCTTGAGCCTCTGCATCCCTCTCTGGAGCCTCAGCATCAATTTCTTGAGCCTTGGCACTACTCTCTTAAGCCTCTGAATCCCTCTCTTGAGCATCTGCATCACTCTCTTGAGCCTCTGAATCATTTTTTTGAGCCTCTGCAACACTCTCTTTAGTCTCTGCATCACTCTCTTGAGCCTCTGCATCCCTCTCTGGAGCCTCAGCATCAATCTCTTGAGCCTCGGCACTACTCTCTTAAGCCTCTGCATCTCTCTCTTCAGCCTCTGCATCACTCTCTTGAGCCTCTGCATCCCTCTCTGGAGCCTCAGCATCCCTCTCTTAAGCCTCTGCATCACACTCTTGAGCCTCTGCATCCCTAACTTAAGCCTCTGCATCACTCTCTTGAGCCTCTGCATCCCTCTCTTGAACTCCTGCATCCCTCTCATGAGCCTCTGCATCCCTCTTTTGAGCCGCTGCATCACTCTCTTGAGCCTCTGCATCCCTCTCTTGAGCCTCTGCAACACTCTTTTCAGACTCAGCATCACTCTCTTAAGCTTCTGCATCCCTCTCTTGAGCCTCTGAGTCCCTCTCATGAGCCTCTGCATCACTCTCTCGAGCCTCTGCATCACTCTCTTCATCCTCTGCATCCCTCTCTTGAGCATCTGCATCACTCTCTTCAGCCTCTGCATCACTCTCTTCAGCCTCTGCATCACTCTCTTGATCCTCTATATCACTCTCTTGAGCCTCAGCATCACTCTCTTGAGCCTCTGCATCCCTCTCTGGAGCCTCAGCATCCCTCTCTTGAGCCTTTTGCAGCACTCTCTTGAGCCTCTGCATCATTCTCTTGAGCCTCTGCATCCCTCTCTTGAGCCTTTTGCAGCACTCTCTTGAGCCTCTGCATCACTCGCTTGAGCCTCTGCATCACTCTCTTGAGCCTCTGCATCACTCTCTTGAGCCTCTGCATCCCTCTCTTCATCCTCTGCATCACTCTCTTGAGCCTCTGCATCATTCTCTTGAGCCTCTGCCTTTTTCTCTTGAGCCTCTGCATCCCTCTCTGGAGCCTCAGCATCCCTCTCTTGAGCCTTTTGCAGCACTCTCCTGAGCCTCTGCATCATTCTCTTGAGCCTCTGCATCCCTCTCTTGATCGGTTGCATCACTCTCTTGAGCCTCTGTATTACTCGCATGAGCCTCTGCATCACTCTCTTGAGCCTCTGCATCACTCTCTTGAGCCTCTGCATCAATTTCTTAAGCCTCTGCATCCCTCTCTTGATCCTCTGCATCACTCTCTTGAGCCTCTGCATCATTCTCTTGAGCCTCTGCATCCCTCTCTCAAGCCTCTACATCATTCTCTTGAGCCTCTGAACACTCTCTTGAGCCTCTGCATCACTCTCTTAAGCCTCTGCCTTTCTCTCCTAAGCCTCTGCATCACTCTCTTGAGCCTCTGCATCCCTCTCTGGAGCCTCAGCATCCCTCACTTTAGCCTTTTGCAGCACTTTCGTGAGCCTCTGCATCATTCTCTTGAGCCTCTGCATCCTTCTCTTAAGCCTCTGCATCACTCTCTAGAGCCTCTGCATCCCTCTCTTGAGATTCTCCATCACTCTCTTAAGCCTCTCCAACACTCTCTTCAGCCTCTGCATCACTCTCTTAAGCCTCTGCATCACTCTTTTCGGCCTCTGCATCACTCTCTTAAGCCTCTGCTTCCCTCTCTTAATCCTCTGCATCACTCTCCTGAGTCTCTGCATCACTCTCATGATCCTCTGCATCACTCTCTTGAGCCTCTGCATCACTCTCTTGAGCCTCTACATCACTCTCTTGATCCTCTGCATCACTCTCTTGAGCCTCTGCATCACTCTCTTAAGCCTCTGCATCCCTCTCTTAATCCTCTGCATCACTCTCTTGAGCCTCTGCATCATTCTCTTGAGCCTCTGCATCCCTCACTTAAGCCTCCACATCATTCTCTTGAGCCTCTGCATCCCTCACTTAAGCCTCCACATCATTCTCTTGAGCCTCTGCATTACGCTCTTGAGCCTCTGCATCACTCTCTTAATCCTCTGCATCTCTCTCTTCAGCCTCTGCATCACTCTCTTAAGCCTCTGCATCCCTCTCTGGAGCCTCAGCATCAATTTCTTGAGCCTCGACACTACTCTCTTAAGCCTCTGCATCCCTCTCTTGAGCATCTGCATCGCTCTCTTGAGCCTCTGCATCATTTTTTTGAGCCTCTGCATCCCTCTCTGGAGCCTCAGCATCAATCTCTTGAGCCTCGGCACTACTCTCTTAAGCCTCTGCATCTCTCTCTTCAGCCTCTGCATCACTCTCTTGAGCCTCTGCATCCCTCTCTGGAGCCTCAGCATCCCTCTCTTAAGCCTCTGCATCACTCTCTTGAGCCTCTGCATCCCTCTCTTCAGCCTCTCCATCACTCTCTTAAGCCTCTACAACACTCTCTTCAGCCTCTACATCACTCTCTTAAGCCTCTGCATCACTCTCTTCGGCCTCTGCATCACTCTCTTAAGCCTCTGCTTTCCTCTCATTATCCTCTGCATCACTCTCATGATCCTCTGCATCACTCTCTTGAGCCTCTGCATCACTCTCTTGAGCCTCTACATCACTCTCTTGAGCCTTTGTATCACTCTCTTGAGACTCTGCATCACTCTCTTAAGCCTCTGCATCCCTCTCTTAATCCTCTGCATCACTCTCTTGAGCCTCTGCATCATTCTCTTGAGCCTCTGCATCCCTCACTTAAGCCTCCACATCATTCTCTTGAGCCTCTGCATTACGCTCTTGAGCCTCTGCATCACTCTCTTAATCCTCTGCATCTCTCTGTTCAGCCTCTGCATCACTCTCTTGAGCCTCTGCATCCCTCTCTGGAGCCTCAGCATCAATTTCTTGAGCCTCGGCACTACTCTCTTAAGCCTCTGAATCCCTCTTTTGAGCATCTGCATCACTCTCTTGAGCCTCTGCATCATTTTTTTGAGCCTCTGCAACACTCTCTTCAGTCTCTGCATCACTCTCTTGAGCCTCTGCATCCCTCTCTGGAGCCTCAGCATCAATCTCTTGAGCCTCGGCACTACTCTCTTAAGCCTCTGCACCTCTCTCTTCAGCCTCTGCATCAGTCTCTTGAGCCTCTGCATCCCTCTCTGAAGCCCCAGCATCCCTCTCTTAAGCCTCTGCATCACACTCTTGAGCCTCTGCATCCCTAACTTAAGCCTCTGCATCACTCTCTTGAGCCTCTGCATCCCTCTCTTGAACTCCTGCATCCCTCTCATGAGCCTCTGCATCCCTCTTTTGAGCCGCTGTATCACTCTCTTGAGCCTCTGCATCACTCTCTTGAGCCTCTGCATCCCTCTCTTCATCCTCTGCATCATTCTCTTGAGCCTCTGCCTTTTTCTGTTGAGCCTCTGCATCCCTCTCTGGAGCCTCAGCATGCCTCTCTTGAGCCTTTTGCAGCACTCTCTTGAGCCTCTGCATCATTCTCTTGAGCCTCTGCATCCCTCTCTTGAGCCTTTTGCAGCACTCTCTTGAGCCTCTGCATCACTCGCTTGAGCCTCTGCATCACTCTCTTGAGCCTCTGCATCACTCTCTTGAGCCTCTGCATCCCTCTCTTCATCCTCTGCATCACTCTCTTGAGCCTCTGCATCATTCTCTTGAGCCTCTGCCTTTTTCTCTTGAGCCTCTGCATCCCTCTCTGGAGCCTCAGCATCCCTCTCTTGAGCCTTTTGCAGCACTCTCTTGAGCCTCTGCATCATTCTCTTGAGCCTCTGCATCCCTCTCTTGATCGGTTGCATCACTCTCTTGAGCCTCTGTATTACTCGCATGAGCCTCTGCATCACTCTCTTGAGCCTCTGCATCACTCTCTTGAGCCTCTGCATCAATTTCTTAAGCCTCTGCATCCCTCTCTTGATCCTCTGCATCACTCTCTTGAGCCTCTGCATCATTCTCTTGAGCCTCTGCATCCCTCTCTCAAGCCTCTACATCATTCTCTTGAGCCTCTGAACACTCTCTTGAGCCTCTGCATCACTCTCTTAAGCCTCTGCCTTTCTCTCCTAAGCCTCTGCATCACTCTCTTGAGCCTCTGCATCCCTCTCTGGAGCCTCAGCATCCCTCACTTTAGCCTTTTGCAGCACTTTCGTGAGCCTCTGCATCATTCTCTTGAGCCTCTGCATCCTTCTCTTAAGCCTCTGCATCATTCTCTTGAGCCTCTGCATCCTTCTCTTAAGCCTCTGCATCACTCTCTTAAGCCTCTGCATCACTCTCTTCGGCCTCTGCATCACTCTCTTAAGCCTCTGCTTTCCTCTCTTTATCCTCTGCATCACTCTCATGATCCTCTGCATCACTCTCTTGAGCCTCTGCATCACTCTCTTGAGCCTCTACATCACTCTCTTGAGCCTTTGTATCACTCTCTTGAGACTCTGCATCACTCTCTTAAGCCTCTGCATCCCTCTCTTAATCCTCTGCATCACTCTCTTGAGCCTCTGCATCATTCTCTTGAGCCTCTGCATCCCTCACTTAAGCCTCCACATCATTCTCTTGAGCCTCTGCATTACGCTCTTGAGCCTCTGCATCACTCTCTTAATCCTCTGCATCTCTCTGTTCAGCCTCTGCATCACTCTCTTGAGCCTCTGCATCCCTCTCTTGAGCCTCAGCATCAATTTCTTGAGCCTTGGCACTACTCTCTTAAGCCTCTGAATCCCTCTCTTGAGCATCTGCATCACTCTCTTGAGCCTCTGCATCATTTTTTTGATCCTCTGCAACACTCTCTTCAGTCTCTGCATCACTCTCTTGAGCCTCTGCATCCCTCTCTGGAGCCTCAGCATCAATCTCTTGAGCCTCGGCACTACTCTCTTAAGCCTCTGCATCTCTCTCTTCAGCCTCTGCATCAGTCTCTTGAGCCTCTGCATCCCTCTCTGAAGCCCCAGCATCCCTCTCTTAAGCCTCTGCATCACACTCTTGAGCCTCTGCATCCCTAACTTAAGCCTCTGCATCACTCTCTTGAGCCTCTGCATCCCTCTCTTGAACTCCTGCATCCCTCTCATGAGCCTCTGCATCCCTCTTTTGAGCCGCTGTATCACTCTCTTGAGCCTCTGCATCCCTCTCTTGAGCCTCTGCAACACTCTTTTCAGACTCAGCATCACTCTCTTAAGCTTCTGCATCCCTCTCTTGAGCCTCTGAATCCCTCTCATGAGCCTCTGCATCACTCTCTCGAGCCTCTGCATCACTCTCTTCATCCTCTGCATCCCTCTCTTGAGCATCTGCATCACTCTCTTCAGCCTCTGCATCACTCTCTTCAGCCTCTGCATCACTCTCTTGATCCTCTGTATCACTCTCTTGAGCCTCAGCATCACTCTCTTGAGCCTCTGAATCACTCTCTTGAGCCTCTGCATCCCTCTCTTCATCCTCTGCATCATTCTCTTGAGCCTCTGCCTTTTTCTCTTGAGCCTCTGCCTTTTTCTCTTGAGCCTCTGCATCCCTCTCTGGAGCCTCAGCATCAATCTCTTGAGCCTCGGCACTACTCTCTTAAGCCTCTGCATCTCTCTCTTCAGCCTCTGCATCACTCTCTTGAGCCTCTGCATCCCTCTCTGGAGCCTCAGCATCCCTCTCTTAAGCCTCTGCATCACTCTCTTGAGCCTCTGCATCCCTCTCTTCAGCCTCTCCATCACTCTCTTAAGCCTCTACAACACTCTCTTCAGCCTCTGCATCACTCTCTTAAGCCTCTGCATCACTCTCTTCGGCCTCTGCATCACTCTCTTAAGCCTCTGCTTTCCTCTCTTTATCCTCTGCATCACTCTCATGATCCTCTGCATCACTCTCTTGAGCCTCTGCATCACTCTCTTGAGCCTCTACATCACTCTCTTGAGCCTTTGTATCACTCTCTTGAGACTCTGCATCACTCTCTTAAGCCTCTGCATCCCTCTCTTAATCCTCTGCATCACTCTCTTGAGCCTCTGCATCATTCTCTTGAGCCTCTGCATCCCTCACTTAAGCCTCCACATCATTCTCTTGAGCCTCTGCATTACGCTCTTGAGCCTCTGCATCACTCTCTTAATCCTCTGCATCTCTCTGTTCAGCCTCTGCATCACTCTCTTGAGCCTCTGCATCCCTCTCTGGAGCCTCAGCATCAATTTCTTGAGCCTCGGCACTACTCTCTTAAGCCTCTGAATCCCTCTCTTGAGCATCTGCATCACTCTCTTGAGCCTCTGCATCATTTTTTTGAGCCTCTGCAACACTCTCTTCAGTCTCTGCATCACTCTCTTGAGCCTCTGCATCCCTCTCTGGAGCCTCAGCATCAATCTCTTGAGCCTCGGCACTACTCTCTTAAGCCTCTGCATCTCTCTCTTCAGCCTCTGCATCAGTCTCTTGAGCCTCTGCATCCCTCTCTGAAGCCCCAGCATCCCTCTCTTAAGCCTCTGCATCACACTCTTGAGCCTCTGCATCCCTAACTTAAGCCTCTGCATCACTCTCTTGAGCCTCTGCATCCCTCTCTTGAACTCCTGCATCCCTCTCATGAGCCTCTGCATCCCTCTTTTGAGCCGCTGTATCACTCTCTTGAGCCTCTGCATCACTCTCTTGAGCCTCTGCATCCCTCTCTTCATCCTCTGCATCATTCTCTTGAGCCTCTGCCTTTTTCTGTTGAGCCTCTGCATCCCTCTCTGGAGCCTCAGCATCCCTCTCTTGAGCCTTTTGCAGCACTCTCTTGAGCCTCTGCATCATTCTCTTGAGCCTCTGCATCCCTCTCTTGAGCCTTTTGCAGCACTCTCTTGAGCCTCTGCATCACTCGCTTGAGCCTCTGCATCACTCTCTTGAGCCTCTGCATCACTCTCTTGAGCCTCTGCAACCCTCTCTTCATCCTCTGCATCACTCTCTTGAGCCTCTGCATCATTCTCTTGAGCCTCTGCCTTTTTCTCTTGAGCCTCTGCATCCCTCTCTGGAGCCTCAGCATCCCTCTCTTGAGCCTTTTGCAGCACTCTCTTGAGCCTCTGCATCATTCTCTTGAGCCTCTGCATCCCTCTCTTGATCGGTTGCATCACTCTCTTGAGCCTCTGTATTACTCGCATGAGCCTCTGCATCACTCTTTTGAGCCTCTGCATCACTCTCTTGAGCCTCTGCATCAATTTCTTAAGCCTCTGCATCCCTCTCTTGATCCTCTGCATCACTCTCTTGAGCCTCTGCATCATTCTCTTGAGCCTCTGCATCCCTCTCTCAAGCCTCTACATCATTCTCTTGAGCCTCTGAACACTCTCTTGAGCCTCTGCATCACTCTCTTAAGCCTCTGCCTTTCTCTCCTAAGCCTCTGCATCACTCTCTTGAGCCTCTGCATCCCTCTCTGGAGCCTCAGCATCCCTCACTTTAGCCTTTTGCAGCATTTTCGTGAGCCTCTGCATCATTCTCTTGAGCCTCTGCATCCTTCTCTTAAGCCTCTGCATCACTCTCTTGAGCCTCTGCATCCCTCTCTTGAGATTCTCCATCACTCTCTTAAGCCTCTCCAACACTCTCTTCAGCCTCTGCATCACTCTCTTAAGCCTCTGCATCACTCTCTTCGGCCTCTGCATCACTCTCTTAAGCCTCTGCTTCCCTCTCTTAATCCTCTGCATCACTCTCTTGAGTCTCTGCATCACTCTCATGATCCTCTGCATCACTCTCTTGATCCTCTGCATCACTCTCTTGAGCCTCTACATCACTCTCTTGATCCTCTGCATCACTCTCTTGAGCCTCTGCATCACTCTCTTTAGCCTCTGCATCCCTCTCTTAATCCTCTGCATCACTCTCTTGAGCCTCTGCATCATTCTCTTGAGCCTCTGCATCCCTCACTTAAGCCTCCACATCATTCTCTTGAGCCTCTGCATTACGCTCTTGAGCCTCTGCATCACTCTCTTAATCCTCTGCATCTCTCTCTTCAGCCTCTGCATCACTCTCTTAAGCCTCTGCATCCCTCTCTGGAGCCTCAGCATCAATTTCTTGAGCCTCGGCACTACTCTCTTAAGCCTCTGCATCCCTCTCTTGAGCATCTGCATCGCTCTCTTGTGCCTCTGCATCATTTTTTTGAGCCTCTGCATCCCTCTCTGGAGCCTCAGCATCAATCTCTTGAGCCTCGGCACTACTCTCTTAAGCCTCTGCATCTCTCTCTTCAGCCTCTGCATCACTCTCTTGAGCCTCTGCATCCCTCTCTGGAGCCTCAGCATCCCTCTCTTAAGCCTCTGCATCACTCTCTTGAGCCTCTGCATCCCTCTCTTCAGCCTCTCCATCACTCTCTTAAGCCTCTACAACACTCTCTTCAGCCTCTGCATCACTTTCTTAAGCCTCTGCATCACTCTCTTCGGCCTCTGCATCACTCTCTTAAGCCTCTGCTTTCCTCTCTTTATCCTCTGCATCACTCTCATGATCCTCTGCATCACTCTCTTGAGCCTCTGCATCACTCTCTTGAGCCTCTACATCACTCTCTTGAGCCTTTGTATCACTCTCTTGAGACTCTGCATCACTCTCTTAAGCCTCTGCATCCCTCTCTTAATCCTCTGCATCACACTCTTGAGCCTCTGCATCATTCTCTTGAGCCTCTGCATCCCTCACTTAAGCCTCCACATCATTCTCTTGAGCCTCTGCATTACGCTCTTGAGCCTCTGCATCACTCTCTTAATCCTCTGCATCTCTCTGTTCAGCCTCTGCATCACTCTCTTGAGCCTCTGCATCCCTCTCTGGAGCCTCAGCATCAATTTCTTGAGCCTTGGCACTACTCTCTTAAGCCTCTGAATCCCTCTCTTGAGCATCTGCATCACTCTCTTGAGCCTCTGCATCATTTTTTTGAGCCTCTGCAACACTCTCTTCAGTCTCTGCATCACTCTCTTGAGCCTCTGCATCCCTCTCTGGAGCCTCAGCATCAATCTCTTGAGCCTCGGCACTACTCTCTTAAGCCTCTGCATCTCTCTCTTCAGCCTCTGCATCAGTCTCTTGAGCCTCTGCATCCCTCTCTGAAGCCCCAGCATCCCTCTCTTAAGCCTCTGCATCACACTCTTGAGCCTCTGCATCCCTAACTTAAGCCTCTGCATCACTCTCTTGAGCCTCTGCATCCCTCTCTTGAACTCCTGCATCCCTCTCATGAGCCTCTGCATCCCTCTTTTGAGCCGCTGTATCACTCTCTTGAGCCTCTGCATCCCTCTCTTGAGCCTCTGCAACACTCTTTTCAGACTCAGCATCACTCTCTTAAGCTTCTGCATCCCTCTCTTGAGCCTCTGAATCCCTCTCATGAGCCTCTGCATCACTCTCTCGAGCCTCTGCATCACTCTCTTCATCCTCTGCATCCCTCTCTTGAGCATCTGCATCACTCTCTTCAGCCTCAGCATCACTCTCTTCAGCCTCTGCATCACTCTCTTGATCCTCTGTATCACTCTCTTGAGCCTCAGCATCACTCTCTTGAGCCTCTGCATCACTCTCTTGAGCCTCTGCATCCCTCTCTTCATCCTCTGCATCATTCTCTTGAGCCTCTGCCTTTTTCTCTTGAGCCTCTGCCTTTTTCTCTTGAGCCTCTGCATCCCTCTCTGGAGCCTCAGAATCCCTCTCTTGAGCCTTTTGCAGCACTCTCTTGAGCCTCTGCATCATTCTCTTGAGCCTCTGCATCCCTCTCTTAAGCCTTTTGCAGCACTCTCTTGAGCCTCTGCATCACTCGCTTGAGCCTCTGCATCACTCTCTTGAGCCTCTGCATCACTCTCTTGAGCCTCTGCATCCCTCTCTTCATCCTCTGCATCACTCTCTTGAGCCTCTGCATCATTCTCTTGAGCCTCTGCCTTTTTCTCTTGAGCCTCTGCATCCCTCTCTGGAGCCTCAGCATCCCTCTCTTGAGCCTTTTGCAGCACTCTCTTGCGCCTCTGCATCATTCTCTTGAGCCTCTGCATCCCTCTCTTGATCGTCTGCATCACTCCCTTGAGCCTCTGTATTACTCGCATGAGCCTCTGCATCACTCTCTTGAGCCTCTGCATCACTCTCTTGAGCCTCTGCATCAATTTCTTAAGCCTCTGCATCCCTCTCTTGATCCTTTGCATCACTCTCTTGAGCCTCTGCATCATTCTCTTGAGCCTCTGCATCCCTCTCTCAAGCCTCTACATCATTCTCTTGAGCCTCTGAACACTCTCTTGAGCCTTTGCATCACTCTCTTAAGCCTCTGCCTTTCTCTCCTAAGCCTCTGCATCACTCTCTTGAGCCTCTGCATCCCTCTCTGGAGCCTCAGCATCCCTCACTTTAGCCTTTTGCAGCACTTTCGTGAGCCTCTGCATCATTCTCTTGAGCCTCTGCATCCTTCTCTTAAGCCTCTGCATCACTCTCTTGAGCCTCTGCCTCCCTCTATTTTAGCGTCTGCATCACTCTCTTAGCCTCTGCATCCATCTCTTGAGATTCTCCATCACTCTCTTAAGCCTCTGCATCCCTCTCTTAACCCTCTGCATCACTCTCTTGAGCCTCTGCATCATTCTCTTGAGCCTCTGCATCCCTCACTTAAGCCTCCACATCATTCTCTTGAGCCTCTGCATTACGCTCTTGAGCCTCTGCATCACTCTCTTAATCCTCTGCATCTCTCTCTTCAGCCTCTGCATCACTCTCTTAAGCCTCTGCATCCCTCTCTGGAGCCTCAGCATCAATTTCTTGAGCCTCGGCACTACTCTCTTAAGCCTCTGCATCCCTCTCTTGAGCATCTGCATCACTCTCTTGAGCCTCTGCATCATTTTTTTGAGCCTCTGCAACACTCTCTTTAGTCTCTGCATCACTCTCTTGAGCCTCTGCATCCCTCTTTGGAGCCTCATCATCCATCTCTTGAGCCTCGGCACTACTCTCTTAAGCCTCTGCATCTCTCTCTTGAGCCTCTGCTTCACTCTCTTGAGCCTCTGCATCCCTCTCTGGAGCCTCAGCATCCCTCTCTTAAGCCTCTGCATCACTCTCTTGAGCCTCTGCATCCCTATCTTAAGCCTCTGCATCACTCTCTTGAGCCTCTGCATCCCTCTCTTGAACTCCTGCATCCCTCTCATGAGCCTCCGCATCCCTCTTTTGAGCCTTTCCATCACTCTCTTAAGCCTTTGTATCCCTCTCATAAGTCTCTGCATCACTCTCTTCAGCCGCTGCATCACTCTCTTGAGCTTCTGCATCCCTCTCTTGAGCCTCTGCAACACTCTTTTCAGACTCAGCATCACTCTCTTAAGCTTCTGCATCCCTCTCTTGAGCCTGTGAATCCCTCTCATGAGCCTCTGCATCACTCTCTCGAGCCTCTGCATCACTCTCTTCATCCTCTGCATCCCTCTCCTGAGCATCTGCATCACTCTCTTGAGCCTCTGCATCACTCTCTTCAGCCTCTGCATCACTCTCTTCAGCCTCTGCATCATTCTCTTGAGCCTCTGCCTTTTTCTCTTGAGCCTCTGCATCCCTCTCTGTAGCCTCAGCATCCCTCTCTTGAGCCTTTTGCAGCACTCTCTTGAGCCTCTGCATCATTCTCTTGAGCCTCTGCATCCCTCTCTTGATCGTCTGCATCACTCTCTTGAGCCTCTGTATTACTCGCTTGAGCCTCTGCATCACTCTCTTGAGCCTCTGCATCACTCTCTTGAGCCTCTGCATCAATTTCTTAAGCCTCTGCATCCCTCTCTTGATCTTCGGCATCACTCTCTTGAGCCTCTGCATCATTCTCTTGAGCCTCTGCATCCCTCTCTCAAGCCTCTACATCATTCTCTTGAGCCTCTGAACACTCTCTTGAGCCTCTGCATCACTCTCATAAGCCTCTGCCTTTCTCTCCTAAGCCTCTGCATCACTCTCTTGAGCCTCTGCATCCCTCTCTGGAGCCTCAGCATCCCTCTCTGGAGCCTCAGCATCCCTCACTTTATCCTTTTGCAGCACTTTCGTGAGCCTCTGCATCATTCTCTTGAGCCTCTGCATCCTTCTCTTAAGCCTCTGCATCACTCTCTTGAGCCTCTGCCTCCCTCTATTTTAGCGTCTGCATCACTCTCTTAGCCTCTGCATCCCTCTCTTGAGATTCTCCATCACTCTTTTAAGCCTCTGCAACACTCTCTTCAGCCTCTGCATCACTCTCTTAAGCCTCTGCATCACTCTCTTCGGCCTCTGCATCACTCTCTTAAGCCTCTGCTTCCCTCTCTTAATCCTCTGCATCACTCTCTTGAGTCTCTGCATCACTCTCATGATCCTCTGCTTCACTCTCTTGAGCCTCTGCATCACTCTCTTGAGCCTCTACATCACTCACTTGAGCCTCTGCATCACTCTCTTGAGCCTCTGCATCACTCTCTTAAGCCTCTGCATCCCTCTCTTAATCCTCTGCATCACTCTCTTGAGCCTTTGCATCATTCTCTTGAGCCTCTGCATCCCTCACTTAAGCCTCCACATCATTCTCTTGAGCCTCTGCATTACGCTCTTTAGCCTCTGCATCACTCTCTTAATCCTCTGCATCTCTCTCTTCAGCCTCTGCATCACTCTCTTGAGCCTCTGCATCCCTCTCTGGAGCCTCAGCATCATTTTCTTGAGCCTCGGCACTACTCTCTTAAGCCTCTGCATCCCTCTCTTGAGCATCTGCATCACTCTCTTGAGCCTCTGCATCATTTTTTTGAGCCTCTGCAACACTCTCTTCAGTCTCTGCATCACTCTCTTGAGCCTCTGCATCCCTCTCTGGAGCCTCAGCATCAATCTCTTGAGCCTCGGCACTACTCTCTTAAGCCTCTGCATCTCTCTCTTCAGCCTCTGCATCACTCTCTTGAGCCTCTGCATCCCTCTCTGGAGCCTCAGCATCCCTCTCTTAAGCCTCTGCATCACTCTCTTGAGCCTCTGCATCCCTCTCTTGAACTCCTGCATCCCTCTCATGAGCCTCTACATCCCTCTTTTGAGCCTTTCCATCACTCTCTTAAGCCTTTGTATCCCTCTCTTAAGTCTCTGCATCACTCTCTTCAGCCACTGCATCACTCTCTTGAGCCTCTGCATCCCTCTCTTGAGCCTCTGCAACACTCTTTTCAGCCACTGCATCACTCTCTTGAGCCTCTGCATCCCTCTCATGAGCCTCTGCATCACTCTCTCGAGCCTCTGCATCACTCTCTTCATCCTCTGCATCCCTCTCCTGAGCATCTGCATCACTCTCTTCAGCCTCTGCATCACTCTCTTCAGCCACTGCATCACTCTCTTGATCCTCTACATCACTCTCTTGAGCCTCAGCATCACACTCTTGAGCCTCTGCATCACTCTCTGAGCCTCTGCATCCCTCTCTTCATCCTCTGCATCACTCTCTTGAGCCTCTGCATCATTCTCTTGAGCCTCTGCCTTTTTCTCTTGAGCCTCTGCATCCCTCTCTGGAGCCTCAGCATCTCTCTCTTGAGCCTTTTGCAGCACTCTCTTGAGCCTCTGCATCATTCTCTTGAGCCTCTGCCTTTTTCTCTTGAGCCTCTGCATCCCTCTCTGGAGCCTCAGCATCCCTCTCTTGAGCCTTTTGCAGCACTCTCTTGAGCCTCTGCATCATTCTCTTGAGCCTCTGCATCCCTCTCTTAAGCCTCTGCATCACTCTCTTGAGCCTCTGCATCCGTCTATTAAGCCTTTGCGTCACTCTCTTGAGCCTCTGCATCCCTCTCTTGAGCCTCTGCATCGCTCCCTTAAGCCTCTGCAACACTCTCCTCAGCCTCTGCATCGCTCTCTTAAGCCTCTGCATCACTCTCTTCGGACTCTGCATCACTCTCATGATCCTCTGCATCACTCTCTTGAGCCTCTGCATCACACTCTTGAGCCTCTACATCACTCTCTTGAGCCTCTGCATCACTCTCTTGAGCCTCTGCATCACTCTCTTGAGCCTCTGCATCACTCTCATGATCCTCTGCATCACTCTCTTGAGCCTCTGCATCACACTCTTGAGCCTCTGCATTACTCTCTTGAGCCACTGCATCACTCTCTTAAGCCTCTGCATCTCTCACTTCAGCCTCTGCATCACTCTCTTGAGCCTCTGCATCCTTCTCTGGAGCCTCAGCATCCCTCTCTTGAACCTTTGCAGCACTCTCTTGAGCCCCTGCATCATTCTCTTCAGCCTCTGCATCCCTCCCTTAAGCCCTCTACATCATTCTCTTGTGCCTATGCATCATTCTCTTGAACCTTTGCATCACTCTCTAAAGCCTCTGCATCTCTTTCTTCAGCCTCTGCATCACACTCTTGAGCCTCTGCATCACTCTCTTGAGCCTCTGCATCCCTCTCTTAAGCCTCTGCATCACTCTTTTGAGGCTTTGCATCACTCTCTTGAGCCACTGCAACCCTCTCTTAAGCCTCTGGAACACTCTCTTCAGCCTCTGCATCACTCTCTTAAGCCTCTGCATCCCTCTCTTGAGCATCTGCATCACTCTCTTGAGCCTCTGCATCATTTTTTTGAGCCTCTGCAACACTCTCTTCAGTCTCTGCATCACTCTCTTGTGGCCTCTGCATCACTCTCCTATGCCTCTGAATAACTCTTTTGAGCCTCTGCATCTCTCTCTCGAGCCTCTGCATCACTCTCTTGATCCTCTGCATCACTCTCTTCAGCTTCTTCATCACTCTCTTAAGCCTCTGCTTCCCTCTCTTGATCCTCTGCATCACTTTCTTGAGCCTCTGCATCCCTCTCTTGAGCCTCTGCATCACTCTCTTGAGCCTCTGCATCACCCTCTTAATCCTCTGCATCCCTTTTTGGAGCCTCTGCATTACTTTCTAAGCCTCTGCATCCCTTTCTTGAACGTCTGCATCACTCTCTTGAATTCCTGAATCCCTCTCATGAGACTTTGCATCCCTCTCGTGAGCCTTTGCATCACTCTCTTGAGCCTCTGCGTCACTCTCAAGAGCCTCTGCATCCTTCTCTTGTGCCTCTGCATCCCTCACTTGATTCTCTGCATCCCTCTCTTGAGCCCCTGCATCCCTCTCTTGAGCCTCTGCATCCCTCTATTGAGCCTCTGCATCCCTCTCTTGAGCCTCTGCATCCCTCTCTTAAGCCTCTTCTTGAGCCTCTGCATCACTCTCAAGACCCTCTGCATCCCTCACGTAAGCCTCTGAATCACTCTCTTGAGCCTCTGCATCACTCTCTTGAGTCCCTGCATCCCTCTCTTGAACCTCTGCATCACCCTCTTAAGCCTCTGAATCACTCTCTTGAGCCTCTGCATCCCTCTCTTGAACCTCTGCATCACTTTTTTCAGCCTCTTCATCCCTCTCTTGAGCCTCTGCAAGACTCTCTTCAGCCTCTGCATCACTCTCTTCAGCCTCTGAATTCCTCTCTTGAGGCCTCTGCATAACTCTCTCGAGCCTCTGCATCACTCTCTTGATCCTCTGCATCACTCTCGTAAGCCTCTGAATCACTCTCTTGAGCCTTTAAATCCCACTCTTGAGCCTCTGCATCAATCTCTTAAGCCTCTGAATCACTCTCTTAAGCCTCTGCATCACTCTCTAGAGCCTCTGCATCACTCTCTTCAGCCTCTGCATCACTCTCCTAAGCCTCTGCTTCCCTCTCTTGATCCTCTACATCACCCCCTTGAGCCTCTGCATCACTCTCTGATCGTCTGCATCACTCTCTTGAACCTCTGCATCACTCTCTTGAGCCTCTGCATCACTCTCTTGAGTCTCTGTATCACGCTCTTGAGCCTCTGCATCAATTTCTTAAGCCTCTGCATCCCTCTCTTGATCCTCTGCATCACTCGCTTGAGCCTCTGTATCATTCTCTTGAGCCTCTGCATCCCTCTCTCAAGCCTCTACATCATTCTCTTGAGCCTCTGAACACTCTCTTGAGCCTCTGCATCACTCTCTTAAGCCTCTGTCATTCTCTGCTAAGCCTCTGCATCACTCTCTTGAGCCTCTGCATCCCTCTCTGGCGCCTCAGCATCCCTCTCTTGAGCCTTTTTCAGCACTTTCTTGAGCCTCTGCATCATTCTCTTGAGCCTCTGCATCCTTCTCTTAAGCCTCTGCATCACTCTCTTGAGCCTCTGCATCCCTCTATTTTAGCGTCTGCATCACTCTCTTGAGCCTCTGCATCCCTCTCTTGAGCCTCTGCAATACTCTCTTAAGCCTCTGCATCACTCTCTTTCGGCCTCTGCATCACTCTCTTAAGCCTCTGCTTCCCTCTCTTAATCCTCTGCATCACTCTCTTGATTCTCTGCATCACTCTCATGATCCTCTGCATCACTCTCTTGAGCGTTTGCATCACTCTCCTGAGCCTCTACATCACTCTCTTGAGCCTCTGCATCACTCTCTGAGCCTCTGCATCACTCTCTTAAGCCTCTGCATCCCTCTCTAGAGCCTCTGAATCCCTCTCTTGAGCCTCTGCATCACTTTCGCGAGCCTCTGCATCACTCTCTGGAGCCTCAGCATCCCTCTCTTGAGCCTTTGCATTACTCTCGTAAGCCTCTGCATCCCTCTCTTGAGCCTCTGCATCACTCTCAAGAGTCTCTGCATCCCTCTCTTGAGCCTCTGCATCCCTCTCTGGAGCCCCTGCATCCCTCTCTTGAGCCTCTGCCTCCCTCTCTAGAGCCTCTGCATCCCTCTCTTAAGCCTCTGCATCACTCCCTTCAGCCTCTGCATCACTCTCTTGAGCCTCTGCATCCCCTCTCTTAAGCCTTTGCATCACTCTCTTAAGCCTCTGCATCACTCTCTTGAGCTTCAGCATCACTCTCTTGAGCGTCTACATCCCTCTATTGAACCTCTGCATCACTCTCTTAAGCCTCTGCATCACTCCCTTGAGCCTCTGCATAACTCTCTTGAGTCTCTGCATCACTCTCTTGAGCCTCTGTATCACTCTCTTGAACCTCTGCATCTCTTTCTTAAGCCTCTGCATCACTCTCTTAAGCCTCTGCATCACTCTTTTGAGCCTCTGCATCACTCTCTTGAGCCTCTACATCACTCTCTTGAGCCTCTGCATCACTCTCTTGAGCCTCTGCTTCACTCTCTTAAGCCTCTGCATCCCTCTCTTAACCCTCTGCATCACTCCCTTGAGCCTCTACATTATTCTCTTGAGCCTCTGCATTACTCTCTTGAGCCTCTGCACTACTCTCTTAAGCCTCTGCATCTCTCTCTTCAGCCTCTGCATCACTATCTTGAGCCTCTGCATCCCTCTCTGGAGCCTCAGCATCCCTCTCTTGAGCCTCTGCACTACTCTCTTAAGCCTCTGCATCTCTCTCTTCAGCCTCTGCATCCCTCTCTGGAGCCTCAGCATCCCTCTCTTAAGCCTCTGCATCACTCACCTGAGCCTCTGCATCCCTATATCTAAGCCTCTGCATCACTCCCTTGAGCCTCTGCATCCCTCTCTTGAACTCCTGCATCCCTCTCATGAGCCTCTGCATCCCTCTTTTGAGCCTTTGCATCACTCTCTTAAGCCTTTGTATCCCTCTCTTATGCCTCTGCATCACTCTCTTCAGCCTCTGCATCACTCTCTGAGCCTCTGCATCCCTTCACTTAAGCCTCTGCACCAATCTCTTAAGCCTCTGCATCACTCTCTTGAGTTTCTGCATCACTCTCTCGAGCCTCTACATCCCTCTCCTGAGCCTCTGCGTCACTCTCGTAAGCCTCTGCATCACTCTCTTGAGGCTCTGCATAACTCTTTTGAGTCTCTGCATCACTCTCTTGAGCCTCTGCATCACTCTCCTTAGCCTCTGCATCTCTCTCTTCAGCCTCTGCATCACTCTCTTGATACTCTGCATCCCTCTCTTAAGCCTCTGCTTCACTCACTCAAGCCTCTGCATCACTCTCTTCAGCCTCTGCATCCCTCTCTTGAGCCTCTGCATCATTCTCCTAAGCATCTTGCATCACGCTCTTGAGTCTCTGCATCACTCTCTTGAGCCTCGGCATCCCTATCTTAAGGCTCTGCATCCCTCTCTTAAGCCTCTGCATCAATCTCTTAAGCCTCTGCATCACTCTCGTAAGCCTCTGAAATCACTCTCTTGAGCCTCTGAATCCTTTTCTTGAACTCCTGCATCCCTCTCATGAGCCTCTGCATCGCTCTCTTGAGCCTTTGCATCACTCTCCTTAGCCTCTGCATCCCTCTGTTGAAACCTCTGCATCACTCTCAAGAGCCTCTGCATCCCTCTCTTGAGCCTCTGCTCTCTTCTCTTGTGCCTCTGCATCCCTCACTTGAGCCTCTGCATCCCTCTCTTGAGCCTCTGCATCCCTCTCTTGTGCCTCTGCATCCCTCTCTTGAGCCCCTGCATCCCTCTCTTAAGCCTCTGCTTCCTTCTCTTGTGCCTCTGCATCCCTCACTTGAGCCTCTGCATCTCTCTCTTGAGCCTCTGCATCCCTCTCTTAAGCCTCTGCATCACTCTCTTAAGCCTCTGCATCCCTCTGTTGAGCCTCTGCATCCCTCTCAAGAGCCTCTACATCCCTCTTTTGTGCCTCTGCATCCCTCACTTAAGCCTCTGCATCCCTCTCTTGAGCCTCTGCATTCCTCTCTTAAGCCTCTGCATCACTCTCTTAAGCCTCTGCATCACGCTCTTAAGCCTCTGAATCACTCTCTTGAGCCTCTGCATCACTGTCTTGAGCCCCTTGCATCACTCTCTTGATCCTCTGCATCACTCTCTTGACCCTCTGCATCCCTCTCCTAAACCTCTACCTGACTCTCCTAAGCCTCTGCATCACTCTCGTAAGCCTCTGAATCACTCTCTTGAGCCTCTGCATCCCTCTCTTGAGCCTCTGCATCACTTTTTTCAGCCTCTTCATCCCTCTCTTAAGCCTCTGAATCTTTCTCTTGAGGCCTCTGCATAACTCTCGTAAGCCTCTGCATCCCTCTCTTAAGCCTCTGCATCACTCTCTTAAGCCTCTGCATCACTCTCTTCAGCCTCTACATCATTCTCTTGAGCCTCTGCGTCACTCTCTTGAGCCTCTGCATGACTCTCTTGAGCCTCTGCATCCCTCTCTGGTGCCTCAGCATCCCTCTCTTGAGCCTTTTGCAGCACTCTCTTGAGCCTCTGCATCATTCTCTTGAGTCTGCGCATCCCTCTCTTAAGCCTCTGCATCACGCTCTTGAGCCTCTGCATCCCTCTATTAATCCTCTGCATCACTCTCTTCATCCTCTGCATCAGTCTCTTGAGCCTCTGCATCACCCTTTTATGCCTCTGCATCCCTATTTTGAGCCTCTGCATCACTCTCCTGAGCCTCTGCATCACCCCTTATGCCTCTGCATCCCTATTTTGAGCCTCCGCAATCACTTTCTTAAGCCTCTGCATCCCTTTCTTGAGCCTCTGCATCGCTCTCTTGAACTCCTGCATCCCTATCATGAGCCTCTGAATCCCTCTCCTTGAGCCTTTGCATCCCTCTCGTGAGCCTCTGCAACACTCTCTTCAGCCTCTGCATCACTCCCTGAAGCCTATGAATCCCTCTCTTGATCTTCTGCATCACTTGCTTGAGCCTCTGCATCACTCTCTTGATCCTCTGCATCCTTCTCATGAGCCTCTACATCATTCTCTTGAGCCTCTGCATCACTCTCTTGAGCCTCTGCATCACTCTCCTTAGCCTCTGCATCTCTCTCTTCAGCCTCTGCATCACTCTCTTGATCCTCTGCATCCCTCTCTTAAGCCTCTGCTTCACTCACTCAAGTCTCTGCATCACTCTCTTAAGCCTCTGCATCCCTCTCTTGAGCCTCTGCATCATTCTCCTAAGCATCTGCATCACGCTCTTGAGTCTCTGCATCACTCTCTTGAGCCTCGGCATCCTATCTTAAGGCTCTGCATCCCTCTCTTAAGCCTCTGCATCAATCTCTTAAGCCTCTGCATCACTCTCGTAAGCCTCTGAATCACTCTCTTGAGCCTCTGAATCCTTTTCTTGAACTCCTGCATCCCTCTCATGAGCCTCTGCATCGCTCTCTTGAGCCTTTGCATCACTCTCCTTACCCTCTGCATCCCTCTGTTGAGCCTCTGCATCACTCTCAAGAGCCTCTGCATCCCTCTCTTGAGCCTCTGCTTCTTCTCTTGTGCCTCTGCATCCCTCACTTGAGCCTCTGCATCCTCTATTGAGCCTCTGCATCCCTCTCTTTGCCTCTGCATCCCTCTCTTGAGCCCCTGCATCCCTCTCTTAAGCCTATGCTTCCTTCTCTTGTGCTCTGCATCCCTCACTTGAGCCTCTGCATCCCTCTCTTGAGCCTCTGCATCCCTCTCTTAAGCCTCTGCATCACTCTCTTAAGCCCTGCATTCCTCTGTTGAGCCTCTGCATCCCTCTCAAGAGGCCTCTTCAGCCTCTTTTGTGCCTCTGCATCCTCACTTAAGCCTCTGCATCCCTCGCTTGAGTCTGCATCCCTCTCTTAAGCCTCTGCATCACTCTCTTAAGCCTCTGCATCACGCTCTTAAGCCTCTGAATCACTCTCTTGAGCCTTGCATCACTGTCTTGAGCCCTGCATCACTCTCTTGAGCCTCTGCATCACTCTCTTGACCCTCTGCATCCTCTCCTAAACTCTACCTGACTCTCCTAAGCCTGCATCACTCTCGTAAGCCTCTGAATCACTCTCTGAGCCTCTGCATCCCTCTTTGAGCCTCCATCACTTTTTTCAGCTCTTCATCCCTCTCTTAAGCCTCTGAAATTTCTCTGAGGCCTCTGCATCACTCTCGTAAGCCTCTGCATCCCTCTCTTAAGCCTCTTCATCACTCTCTTAAGCCTCTGCATCACTCTCTTCAGCCTCTACATCATTCTCTTGAGCCTCTGCGTCACTCTCTTGAGCCTCTGCATCACTCTCTTAAGCCTCTGCCTTTCTCTCTAGAGCTTCTGCATGACTCTCCTGAGCCTCTGCATCCCTCTCTGGAGCCTCAGCATCCCTCTCTTGAGCCTTTTGCAGCACTCTCTTGAGCCTCTGCATCATTCTCTTGAGTCTGCGCATCCCTCTCTTAAGCCTCTGCATCACGCTCTTGAGCCTCTGCATCCCTCTATTAAGCCTCTGCATCACTCTCTTCAGCCTCTGCATCCCTCTCTTGAACCTCTGCATCACTCTCTTGAGCCTCTGCATCACTCTCTTTAACCTCTGCATCCCTCTCTTGATCCTCTGCATCACTCTCTTGAGCCTCTGCACCATTCTCTTGAGCCTCCACATCCCTGTCTTAAGCCTCATTCTCTTGAGCCTCTGCATCACTCTCTTGAGCCTCTGGATCACTCTCCTTAGCCTCTGCATCACTCTCCTAAGCCTCTGCATCTCTCTCTTCAGCCTCTGCATCACTCTCTTGAGCCTCTGCATCATTTTCTTGAGCCTCTGCATCCCTCTCCTAAGCCTCTATATCATTCTCTTGAGCCTCTGCGTCCTTCTCTTGAGCGTTTGCATCACTCTCTTAAGCCTCTGCATCCCTGTCTTGAGCCTGTGTCACTCAAGTGCCTCTGCATCTTTCTCTTGTGCCTCTGCATCCCTCACTTTATCCTCTGCATCCGTCTCTTGAGCCTGTGCATCCCACTCTTGAGCCTATTCATCCCTCTCTTGAGCCTCTTCATCCCTCTCTTGAGCCTCTGCATCACTCTCTTAAGTCTCTGCCACACTCTCTTGAGCCTCTGCATCCCTCTCTCAAGCCTCTACATCTTTCTCTTGAGCATCTGAACACTCTCTTGAGCATCTGCATCACTCTCTCCTTTCACTCTCCTGCATCAGTCTGCCTTTCTCTCCTTAGCCTCTGCATCACTCTCTTGAGCCTTTTGCATCACTTTCTTGAGCCTCTGCATCATTCTCTTGAGCCTCTGCATCCTTCTCTTAAGCCTCTGCATCACTCTCTTGAGCCTCTGCATCCCTCTATTAAGCGTCTGCATCACTCTCTTGAGCCTCTGCATCCCTCACTTGAGCCTCTGCATCACTCTCATAAGCCTCTGCAACACTCTCTTCAGCCTCTGCATCACTCTCTTCAGCCTCTGCATCACTCTCTTCGGCCTCTGCATCACTTTCTTAAGACTTGGCTTCCCTCTCATGATCCTCTGCATCACTCTCTTGACCCTCTACATCACTCTCTTGAGCCTCTGCATCACTCTCTTGAGCCTCTTCATCACTCTCTTAAGCCTCTGCATCCCTCTCGTAATCCTCTGCATCACTCTCTTGAGCCTCTGCATCATTCTCTTGAGCCTCAGCATCCCTCTCTTAAGCCTCTACATCATTCTCTTGAACCCCTGCATCCCTCTCTTGATCCTCTGCATCACTCTCTTGAGCCTCTGCACCATTCTCTTGAGCCTCTGCATCACTTTCTTGAGCCTCTGCATCCCTCTCCTAAACCTCTACCTCACTCTCCTAAGCCTCTGCATCACTCTCGTAAGCCTCTGAATCACTCGCTTGAGCCTCTGCATCCCTCTCTTGAGCCTCTGAATCACACTCGTGAGCCTCTGCATCCCTCTCTTGAGCCTCTGCATCACTTTTTTCAGCCTCTTCATCCCTCTCTTAAGCCTCTGAATCCCTCTCTTGAGGCCTCTGCATCACTCTCTTGAGCCTCTGAATCCCTCTCTTGAGGCCTCTGCATAACTCTCTCGAGCCTCTGCATCACTCTCTTGAGCCCCTGCATCCCTCTCTTGAGCATCTGCATCACTCTCTTGAGCCTCTGCATCCATCTCCTAAACCTCTTCCTCACTCTCCTAAGCCACTCACCACTCTCGTAAGCCTCTGCATCACTCTCTTAAGCCACTCACCACGCTCGTAAGCCTCTGAATCACTCTCTTGAGCCTCTGCATCCCTCCCTTGAGCCTCTGTATCCATCTCTTAAGCCTCTGCATCACTCTCTTAAGCCTCTGCATCACTCTGTTAAGCCTCTGCTTCCTTCTCTTGATCCTCTGCATCACTCTCTTGAGCCTCTGTATCCCTCTCTTGATCCTCTGCATCACTCTTTTGAGCCTCTGCATCACTCTTTTGAGCCGCTGCATCATTCTCTTGAGCCTCTGCATCCATCTCTTAAGCCTCTACATCATTCTCTTGAGCCTCTGCATCACTTTCTTGAGCCTCTGCATCACTCTCTTAAGCCTCTGCCTTTCTCTCTTGAGCCTCTGCATCACTCTCTTGAGCCTCTTCATCCCTCTCTGGAGCCTCAGCATCCCTCTCTTGAGCCTTTTGCAGCACTCTCTTGAGCCTTTGCATCATTCTCTTGAGCCTCTGCATCCCTCTCTTAAGCCTCTGCATCACGCTCTTGAGCCTCTGCATCCCTCTATTAAGCCTCTGCATCACTCTCTTCAGCCTCTGCATCCCTCTCTTGAACCTCTGCATCACTCTCTTGAGCCTCTGCATCACTCTCTTTAACCTCTGCATCCCTCTCTTGATCCTCTGCATCACTCTCTTGAGCCTCTGCACCATTCTCTTGAGCCTTCACATCCCTGTCTTAAGCCTCATTCTCGTGAGCCTCTGCATCACTCTCCTTAGCCTCTGCATCACTCTCCTAAGCCTCTGCATCTCTCTCTTCATCCTCTGCATCACTCTCTTGATCCTCTGCATCACTCTCTTGAGCCTCTGCATCATTTTCTTGAGCCTCTGCATCCCTCTCCTAAGCCTCTATATCATTCTCTTGAGCCTCTGCATCCTTCTCTTGAGCGTTTGCATCACTCTCTTAAGCCTCTGCATCCCTGTCTTGAGCCTCTGTGTCACTCTCAAGTGCTTCTGCATCTTTCTCTTGTGCCTCTGCATCCCTCACTTTAGCCTCTGCATCCGTCTCTTGAGCCTGTGCATCCCACTCTTGAGCCTATTCATCCCTCTCTTGAGCCTCTTCATCCCTCTCTTGAGCCTCTGCATCACTCTCTAAAGTCTCTGCCACACTCTCTTGAGCCTCTGCGTCCCTCTCTCAAGCCTCTACATCTTTCTCTTGAGCCTCTGAACACTCTCTTGAGCATCTGTATCACTCTCTTAAGCCTCTGCCTTTCTCTCCTTAGCCTCTGCATCACTCTCTTGAGCCTTTTGCATCACTTTCTTGAGCCTCTGCATCATTCTCTTGAGCCTCTGCATCCTTCTCTTAAGCCTCTGCATCACTCTCTTGAGCCTCTGCATCCCTCTATTAAGCGTCTGCATCACTCTCTTGAGCCTCTGCATCCCTCACTTGAGCCTCTGCATCACTCTCATAAGCCTCTGCAACACTCTCTTCAGCCTCTGCATCACTCTCTTCAGCCTCTGCATCACTCTCTTCGGCCTCTGCATCACTTTCTTAAGACTTGGCTTCCCTCTCATGATCCTCTGCATCACTCTCTTGAGCCTCTGCATCACTCTCTTGAACCTCTACATCACTCTCTTGAGCCTCTGCATCACTCTCTTGAGCCTCTGCATCACTCTCTTAAGCCTCTGCATCCCTCTCCAAATCCTCTGCATCACTCTCTTGAGCCTCTGCATCATTCTCTTGAGCCTCAGCATCCCTCTCTTAAGCCTCTACATCATTCTCTTGAACCCCTGCATCCCTCTCTTGAGCCTCTGCATCACTCTCTTGAGCCTCTACAACATCTTCTTAAGCCTCTGCATCACTTTCTTGAGCCTCTGCATCCCTCTCCTAAACCTCTACCTCACTCTCCTAAGCCTCTGCATCACTCTCGTAAGCCTCTGATTCACTCGCTTGAGCCTCTGCATCCCTCTCTTGAGCCTCTGAATCACACTCGTGAGCCTCTGCATCCCTCTCTTGAGCCTCTGCATCACTTTTTTCAGCCTCTTCATCCCTCTCTTAAGCCTCTGAATCCCTCTTTTGAGGCCTCTGCATCACTCTCTTGAGCCTCTGAATCCCTCTCTTGAGGCCTCTGCATAACTCTCTCGAGCCTCTGCATCACTCTATTGAGCCCCTGAATCCCTCTCTTGAGCATCTGCATCACTCTCTTGAGCCTCTGCATCCATCTCCTAAACCTCTTCCTCACTCTCCTAAGCCACTCACCACTCTCGTATGCCTCTGCATCACTCTCTTAAGCCACTCACCACGCTCGTAAGCCTCTGAATCACTCTCTTGAGCCTCTGCATCCCTCTCTTGAGCCTCTGTATCCCTCTCTTAAGCCTCTGCATCACTCTCTTAAGCCTCTGCATCACTCTGTTAAGCCTCTGCTTCCTTCTCTTGATCCTCTGCATCACTCTTTTGAGCCTCTGCATCACTCTTTTGAGCCGCTGCATCATTCTCTTGAGCCTCTGCATCCATCTCTTAAGCCTCTACATCATTCTCTTGAGCCTCTGCATCACTTTCTTGAGCCTCTGCATCACTCTCTTAAGCCTCTGCCTTTCTCTCTTGAGCCTCTGCATCACTCTCTTGAGCCTCTGCATCCCTCTCTGGAGCCTCAGCATCCCTCTCTTGAGCCTTTTGCAGCACTCTCTTGAGCCTTTGCATCATTCTCTTGAGCCTCTGCATCCCTCTCTTAAGCTTCTGCATCACGCTCTTGAGCCTCTGCATCCCTCGATTAAGCCTATGCATCACTCTCTTCAGCCTCTGCATCCCTCTCTTGAACCTCTATACGAACCATCCCTCTCCTGAACACTATACGAACCTGCATCACTCTCTTAAGCCTCTGCATCACTCTCTTCGGCCTCTGCATCACTCTCTTAAGCCTCTGCTTCCCTCTCTTGATCCTCTGCATCACTCTCTTGAGTCTCTGCATCACTCTCAGGATCCTCTGCATCAGTCTCTTGAGCCTCTGCATCACTTTCTTGATCCTCTACATCACTCTCTAAAGCCTCTGCATCATTCTCTTGAGCCTCTGCATCCCTCTCTTAAGCCTCTGCATCTCTCTCTTGAGCCTCTGCATCCCTCTCTTAAGCCTCTGCATCACTCTCTTGAGCCTCTGCATCCCTCTCTTGAACAACTGCATCCCTCTCATGAGCCTCTGCATCACTCTCTTCGGCCTCTGCATCACTCTCTTGAGCGTCTATATCCCTCTCCTGAGCCTTTGCATCAGTCGCGTAAGCCTCTGCATCACTCTCTTGAGCCTTTGCATAACTTTCTTGAGTCTCTGCATCACTCTCTTGAGCCTCTGCATCCTCTCTTGAGCTTCTGCAACACTCTCTTCAGACTCTGCATCACTCTCCTTTGTTTCTGCATCCCTCTCTAGAGCCTCTGAATCCCTCTCTTGAGCCTCTGCATCACTCTCTCGAGCCTCTGCATCACTCTCTTTATCCTTTGCATCCCTCTCTTGAGCATCTGCATCACTCTCTTCAGCCTCTGCATCACTCTCTTGAACCTCTGCATCCCTCACTTAAGCCTCTGCATCACTATCTTAAGCCTCTTCATCACTCTCTTTAGCCTCTGCATCACTCTCATGATCCTCTGCATCACTCGCTTGAGCCTCTGCATCACTTTCTTGAGCCTCTGCATCACTCTCTTAAGCCTCTGCCTTTCTCTCTTGAGCCTCTGCATCACTCTCTTGAGCCTCTGCACCATTCTCTTGAGCCTCTGCATCACTTTCTTGAGCCTCTGCATCCCTCTCCTAAACCTCTACCTCACTCTCCTAAGCCTCTGCATCACTCTCGTAAGCCTCTGAATCACTCGCTTGAGCCTCTGCATCCCTCTCTTGAGCCTCTGAATCACACTCGTGAGCCTCTGCATCACTCTCTTGAGCCTCTGAATCCCTCTCTTGAGGCCTCTGCATAACTCTCTCGAGCCTCTGCATCACTCTCTTGAGCCCCTGTTTCCCTCTCTTGAGCATCTGCATCACTCTCTTGAGCCTCTGCATCCATCTCCTAAACCTCTTCCTCACTCTCCTAAGCCACTCACCACTCTCGTAAGCCTCTGCATCACTCTCTTAAGCCACTCACCACGCTCGTAAGCCTCTGAATCACTCTCTTGAGCATCTGCATCACTCTCTTGAGCCTCTGCATCCATCTCCTAAACCTCTTCCTCACTCTCCTAAGCCACTCACCACTCTCGTAAGCCTCTGCATCACTCTCTTAAGCCACTCACCACGCTCGTAAGCCTCTGAATCACTCTCTTGAGCCTCTGCATCCCTCTCTTGAGCCTCTGTATCTCTCTCTTAAGCCTCTGCATCACTCTCTTAAGCCTCTGCATCACTCTGTTAAGCCTCTGCTTCCTTCTCTTGATCCTCTGCATCACTCTCCTGAGCCTCTGTATCCCTCTCTTGATCCTCTGCATCACTCTTTTGAGCCTCTGCATCACTCTTTTGAGCCGCTGCATCATTCTCTTGAGCCTCTGCATCCATCTCTTAAGCCTCTACATCATTCTCTTGAGCCTCTGCATCACTTTCTTGAGCCTCTGCATCACTCTCTTAAGCCTCTGCCTTTCTCTCTTGAGCCTCTGCATCACTCTCTTGAGCCTCTTCATCCCTCTCTGGAGCCTCAGCATCCCTCTTTTGAGCCTTTTGCAGCACTCTCTTGAGCCTTTGCATCATTCTCTTGAGCCTCTGCATCCCTCTCTTAAGCCTCTGCATCACGCTCTTGAGCCTCTGCATCCCTCTATTAAGCCTCTGCATCACTCTCTTCAGCCTCTGCATCCCTCTCTTGAACCTCTGCATCACTCTCTTGAGCCTCTGCATCACTCTCTTTAACCTCTGCATCCCTCTCTTGATCCTCTGCATCACTCTCTTGAGCCTCTGCACCATTCTCTTGAGCCTTCACATCCCTGTCTTAAGCCTCATTCTCGTGAGCCTCTGCATCACTCTCCTTAGCCTCTGCATCACTCTCCTAAGCCTCTGCATCTCTCTCTTCATCCTCTGCATCACTCTCTTGATCCTCTGCATCACTCTCTTGAGCCTCTGCATCATTTTCTTGAGCCTCTGCATCCCTCTCCTAAGCCTCTATATCATTCTCTTGAGCCTCTGCATCCTTCTCTTGAGCGTTTGCATCACTCTCTTAAGCCTCTGCATCCCTGTCTTGAGCCTCTGTGTCACTCTCAAGTGCCTCTGCATCTTTCTCTTGTGCCTCTGCATCCCTCACTTTAGCCTCTGCATCCGTCTCTTGAGCCTGTGCATCCCACTCTTGAGCCTATTCATCCCTCTCTTGAGCCTCTTCATCCCTCTCTTGAGCCTCTGCATCACTCTCTAAAGTCTCTGCCACACTCTCTTGAGCCTCTGCGTCCCTCTCTCAAGCCTCTACATCTTTCTCTTGAGCCTCTGAACACTCTCTTGAGCATCTGTATCACTCTCTTAAGCCTCTGCCTTTCTCTCCTTAGCCTCTGCATCACTCTCTTGAGCCTTTTGCATCACTTTCTTGAGCCTCTGCATCATTCTCTTGAGCCTCTGCATCCTTCTCTTAAGCCTCTGCATCACTCTCTTGAGCCTCTGCATCCCTCTATTAAGCGTCTGCATCACTCTCTTGAGCCTCTGCATCCCTCACTTGAGCCTCTGCATCACTCTCATAAGCCTCTGCAACACTCTCTTCAGCCTCTGCATCACTCTCTTCAGCCTCTGCATCACTCTCTTCGGCCTCTGCATCACTTTCTTAAGACTTGGCTTCCCTCTCATGATCCTCTGCATCACTCTCTTGAGCCTCTGCATCACTCTCTTGAACCTCTACATCACTCTCTTGAGCCTCTGCATCACTCTCTTGAGCCTCTGCATCACTCTCTTAAGCCTCTGCATCCCTCTCCTAATCCTCTGCATCACTCTCTTGAGCCTCTGCATCATTCTCTTGAGCCTCAGCATCCCTCTCTTAAGCCTCTACATCATTCTCTTGAACCCCTGCATCCCTCTCTTGAGCCTCTGCATCACTCTCTTGAGCCTCTACAACATCTTCTTAAGCCTCTGCATCACTTTCTTGAGCCTCTGCATCCCTCTCCTAAACCTCTACCTCACTCTCCTAAGCCTCTGCATCACTCTCGTAAGCCTCTGATTCACTCGCTTGAGCCTCTGCATCCCTCTCTTGAGCCTCTGAATCACACTCGTGAGCCTCTGCATCCCTCTCTTGAGCCTCTGCATCACTTTTTTCAGCCTCTTCATCCCTCTCTTAAGCCTCTGAATCCCTCTTTTGAGGCCTCTGCATCACTCTCTTGAGCCTCTGAATCCCTCTCTTGAGGCCTCTGCATAACTCTCTCGAGCCTCTGCATCACTCTATTGAGCCCCTGAATCCCTCTCTTGAGCATCTGCATCACTCTCTTGAGCCTCTGCATCCATCTCCTAAACCTCTTCCTCACTCTCCTAAGCCACTCACCACTCTCGTATGCCTCTGCATCACTCTCTTAAGCCACTCACCACGCTCGTAAGCCTCTGAATCACTCTCTTGAGCCTCTGCATCCCTCTCTTGAGCCTCTGTATCCCTCTCTTAAGCCTCTGCATCACTCTCTTAAGCCTCTGCATCACTCTGTTAAGCCTCTGCTTCCTTCTCTTGATCCTCTGCATCACTCTTTTGAGCCTCTGCATCACTCTTTTGAGCCGCTGCATCATTCTCTTGAGCCTCTGCATCCATCTCTTAAGCCTCTACATCATTCTCTTGAGCCTCTGCATCACTTTCTTGAGCCTCTGCATCACTCTCTTAAGCCTCTGCCTTTCTCTCTTGAGCCTCTGCATCACTCTCTTGAGCCTCTGCATCCCTCTCTGGAGCCTCAGCATCCCTCTCTTGAGCCTTTTGCAGCACTCTCTTGAGCCTTTGCATCATTCTCTTGAGCCTCTGCATCCCTCTCTTAAGCTTCTGCATCACGCTCTTGAGCCTCTGCATCCCTCGATTAAGCCTATGCATCACTCTCTTCAGCCTCTGCATCCCTCTCTTGAACCTCTATACGAACCATCCCTCTCCTGAACACTATACGAACCTGCATCACTCTCTTAAGCCTCTGCATCACTCTCTTCGGCCTCTGCATCACTCTCTTAAGCCTCTGCTTCCCTCTCTTGATCCTCTGCATCACTCTCTTGAGTCTCTGCATCACTCTCAGGATCCTCTGCATCAGTCTCTTGAGCCTCTGCATCACTTTCTTGATCCTCTACATCACTCTCTAAAGCCTCTGCATCATTCTCTTGAGCCTCTGCATCCCTCTCTTAAGCCTCTGCATCTCTCTCTTGAGCCTCTGCATCCCTCTCTTAAGCCTCTGCATCACTCTCTTGAGCCTCTGCATCCCTCTCTTGAACAACTGCATCCCTCTCATGAGCCTCTGCATCACTCTCTTCGGCCTCTGCATCACTCTCTTGAGCGTCTATATCCCTCTCCTGAGCCTTTGCATCAGTCGCGTAAGCCTCTGCATCACTCTCTTGAGCCTTTGCATAACTTTCTTGAGTCTCTGCATCACTCTCTTGAGCCTCTGCATCCTCTCTTGAGCTTCTGCAACACTCTCTTCAGACTCTGCATCACTCTCCTTTGTTTCTGCATCCCTCTCTAGAGCCTCTGAATCCCTCTCTTGAGCCTCTGCATCACTCTCTCGAGCCTCTGCATCACTCTCGTTATCCTTTGCATCCCTCTCTTGAGCATCTGCATCACTCTCTTCAGCCTCTGCATCACTCTCTTGAACCTCTGCATCCCTCACTTAAGCCTCTGCATCACTATCTTAAGCCTCTTCATCACTCTCTTTAGCCTCTGCATCACTCTCATGATCCTCTGCATCACTCGCTTGAGCCTCTGCATCACTTTCTTGAGCCTCTGCATCACTCTCTTAAGCCTCTGCCTTTCTCTCTTGAGCCTCTGCATCACTCTCTTGAGCCTCTGCACCATTCTCTTGAGCCTCTGCATCACTTTCTTGAGCCTCTGCATCCCTCTCCTAAACCTCTACCTCACTCTCCTAAGCCTCTGCATCACTCTCGCAAGCCTCTGAATCACTCGCTTGAGCCTCTGCATCCCTCTCTTGAGCCTCTGAATCACACTCGTGAGCCTCTGCATCTCTCTTGAGCCTCTGAATCCCTCTCTTGAGGCCTCTGCATAACTCTCTCGAGCCTCTGCATCACTCTCTTGAGCCCCTGTTTCCCTCTCTTGAGCATCTGCATCACTCTCTTGAGCCTCTGCATCCATCTCCTAAACCTCTTCCTCACTCTCCTAAGCCACTCACCACTCTCGTAAGCCTCTGCATCACTCTCTTAAGCCACTCACCACGCTCGTAAGCCTCTGAATCACTCTCTTGAGCATCTGCATCACTCTCTTGAGCCTCTGCATCCATCTCCTAAACCTCTTCCTCACTCTCCTAAGCCACTCACCACTCTCGTAAGCCTCTGCATCACTCTCTTAAGCCACTCACCACGCTCGTAAGCCTCTGAATCACTCTCTTGAGCCTCTGCATCCCTCTCTTGAGCCTCTGTATCTCTCTCTTAAGCCTCTGCATCACTCTCTTAAGCCTCTGCATCACTCTGTTAAGCCTCTGCTTCCTTCTCTTGATCCTCTGCATCACTCTCCTGAGCCTCTGTATCCCTCTCTTGATCCTCTGCATCACTCTTTTGAGCCTCTGCATCACTCTTTTGAGCCGCTGCATCATTCTCTTGAGCCTCTGCATCCATCTCTTAAGCCTCTACATCATTCTCTTGAGCCTCTGCATCACTTTCTTGAGCCTCTGCATCACTCTCTTAAGCCTCTGCCTTTCTCTCTTGAGCCTCTGCATCACTCTCTTGAGCCTCTTCATCCCTCTCTGGAGCCTCAGCATCCCTCTTTTGAGCCTTTTGCAGCACTCTCTTGAGCCTTTGCATCATTCTCTTGAGCCTCTGCATCCCTCTCTTAAGCCTCTGCATCACGCTCTTGAGCCTCTGCATCCCTCTATTAAGCCTCTGCATCACTCTCTTCAGCCTCTGCATCCCTCTCTTGAACCTCTGCATCACTCTCTTGAGCCTCTGCATCACTCTCTTTAACCTCTGCATCCCTCTCTTGATCCTCTGCATCACTCTCTTGAGCCTCTGCACCATTCTCTTGAGCCTTCACATCCCTGTCTTAAGCCTCATTCTCTTGAGCCTCTGCATCACTCTCCTTAGCCTCTGCATCACTCTCCTAAGCCTCTGCATCTCTCTCTTCATCCTCTGCATCACTCTCTTGATCCTCTGCATCACTCTCTTGAGCCTCTGCATCATTTTCTTGAGCCTCTGCATCCCTCTCCTAAGCCTCTATATCATTCTCTTGAGCCTCTGCATCCTTCTCTTGAGCGTTTGCATCACTCTCTTAAGCCTCTGCATCCCTGTCTTGAGCCTCTGTGTCACTCTCAAGTGCCTCTGCATCTTTCTCTTGTGCCTCTGCATCCCTCACTTTAGCCTCTGCATCCGTCTCTTGAGCCTGTGCATCCCACTCTTGAGCCTATCATCCCTCTCTTGAGCCTCTTCATCCCTCTCTTGAGCCTCTGCATCACTCTCTTAAGTCTCTGCCACACTCTCTTGAGCCTCTGCGTCCCTCTCTCAAGCCTCTACATCTTTCTCTTGAGCCTCTGAACACTCTCTTGAGCATCTGCATCACTCTCTTAAGCCTCTGCCTTTCTCTCCTTAGCCTCTGCATCACTCTCTAGAGCCTTTTGCATCATTTTCTTGAGCCTCTGCATCATTCTCTTGAGCCTCTGCATCCTTCTCTTAAGCCTCTGCATCACTCTCTTGAGCCTCTGCATCCCTCTATTAAGCGTCTGCATCACTCTCTTGAGCCTCTGCATCCCTCACTTGAGCCTCTGCATCACTCTCATAAGCCTCTGCAACACTCTCTTCAGCCTCTGCATCACTCTCTTCAGCCTCTGCATCACTCTCTTCGGCCTCTGCATCACTTTCTTAAGACTTGGCTTCCCTCTCATGATCCTCTGCATCACTCTCTTGAGCCTCTGCATCACTCTCTTGAACCTCTACATCACTCTCTTGAGCCTCTGCATCACTCTCTTGAGCCTCTGCATCACTCTCTTAAGCCTCTGCATCCCTCTCCTAATCCTCTGCATCACTCTCTTGAGCCTCTGCATCATTCTCTTGAGCCTCAGCATCCCTCTCTTAAGCCTCTACATCATTCTCTTGAACCCCTGCATCCCTCTCTTGAGCCTCTGCATCACTCTCTTGAGCCTCTACAACATCTTCTTAAGCCTCTGCATCACTTTCTTGAGCCTCTGCATCCCTCTCCTAAACCTCTACCTCACTCTCCTAAGCCTCTGCATCACTCTCGTAAGCCTCTGATTCACTCGCTTGAGCCTCTGCATCCCTCTCTTGAGCCTCTGAATCACACTCGTGAGCCTCTGCATCCCTCTCTTGAGCCTCTGCATCACTTTTTTCAGCCTCTTCATCCCTCTCTTAAGTCTCTGAATCCCTCTCTTGAGGCCTCTGCATCACTCTCTTGAGCCTCTGAATCCCTCTCTTGAGGCCTCTGCATAACTCTCTCGAGCCTCTGCATCACTCTATTGAGCCCCTGAATCCCTCTCTTGAGCATCTGCATCACTCTCTTGAGCCTCTGCATCCATCTCCTAAACCTCTTCCTCACTCTCCTAAGCCACTCACCACTCTCGTATGCCTCTGCATCACTCTCTTAAGCCACTCACCACGCTCGTAAGCCTCTGAATCACTCTCTTGAGCCTCTGCATCCCTCTCTTGAGCCTCTGTATCCCTCTCTTAAGCCTCTGCATCACTCTCTTAAGCCTCTGCATCACTCTGTTAAGCCTCTGCTTCCTTCTCTTGATCCTCTGCATCACTCTTTTGAGCCTCTGCATCACTCTTTTGAGCCGCTGCATCATTCTCTTGAGCCTCTGCATCCATCTCTTAAGCCTCTACATCATTCTCTTGAGCCTCTGCATCACTTTCTTGAGCCTCTGCATCACTCTCTTAAGCCTCTGCCTTTCTCTCTTGAGCCTCTGCATCACTCTCTTGAGCCTCTGCATCCCTCTCTGGAGCCTCAGCATCCCTCTCTTGAGCCTTTTGCAGCACTCTCTTGAGCCTTTGCATCATTCTCTTGAGCCTCTGCATCCCTCTCTTAAGCTTCTGCATCACGCTCTTGAGCCTCTGCATCCCTCGATTAAGCCTATGCATCACTCTCTTCAGCCTCTGCATCCCTCTCTTGAACCTCTATACGAACCATCCCTCTCCTGAACACTATACGAACCTGCATCACTCTCTTAAGCCTCTGCATCACTCTCTTCGGCCTCTGCATCACTCTCTTAAGCCTCTGCTTCCCTCTCTTGATCCTCTGCATCACTCTCTTGAGCCTCTGCATCACTTTCTTGATCCTCTACATCACTCTCTAAAGCCTCTGCATCATTCTCTTGAGCCTCTGCATCCCTCTCTTAAGCCTCTGCATCTCTCTCTTGAGCCTCTGCATCCCTCTCTTAAGCCTCTGCATCACTCTCTTGAGCCTCTGCATCCCTCTCTTGAACAACTGCATCCCTCTCATGAGCCTCTGCATCACTCTCTTCGGCCTCTGCATCACTCTCTTGAGCGTCTATATCCCTCTCCTGAGCCTTTGCATCAGTCGCGTAAGCCTCTGCATCACTCTCTTGAGCCTTTGCATAACTTTCTTGAGTCTCTGCATCACTCTCTTGAGCCTCTGCATCCTCTCTTGAGCTTCTGCAACACTCTCTTCAGACTCTGCATCACTCTCCTTTGTTTCTGCATCCCTCTCTAGAGCCTCTGAATCCCTCTCTTGAGCCTCTGCATCACTCTCTCGAGCCTCTGCATCACTCTCTTTATCCTTTGCATCCCTCTCTTGAGCATCTGCATCACTCTCTTCAGCCTCTGCATCACTCTCTTGAACCTCTGCATCCCTCACTTAAGCCTCTGCATCACTATCTTAAGCCTCTTCATCACTCTCTTTAGCCTCTGCATCACTCTCTTCAGCCTCTGCATCCCTCTCTTGAACCTCTGCATCACTCTCTTGAGCCTCTGCATCACTCTCTTTAACCTCTGCATCCCTCTCTTGATCCTCTGCATCACTCTCTTGAGCCTCTGCACCATTCTCTTGAGCCTTCACATCCCTGTCTTAAGCCTCATTCTCTTGAGCCTCTGCATCACTCTCCTTAGCCTCTGCATCACTCTCCTAAGCCTCTGCATCTCTCTCTTCATCCTCTGCATCACTCTCTTGATCCTCTGCATCACTCTCTTGAGCCTCTGCATCATTTTCTTGAGCCTCTGCATCCCTCTCCTAAGCCTCTATATCATTCTCTTGAGCCTCTGCATCCTTCTCTTGAGCGTTTGCATCACTCTCTTAAGCCTCTGCATCCCTGTCTTGAGCCTCTGTGTCACTCTCAAGTGCCTCTGCATCTTTCTCTTGTGCCTCTGCATCCCTCACTTTAGCCTCTGCATCCGTCTCTTGAGCCTGTGCATCCCACTCTTGAGCCTATTCATCCCTCTCTTGAGCCTCTTCATCCCTCTCTTGAGCCTCTGCATCACTCTCTTAAGTCATTGCCACACTCTCTTGAGCCTCTGCGTCCCTCTCTCAAGCCTCTACATCTTTCTCTTGAGCCTCTGAACACTCTCTTGAGCATCTGCATCACTCTCTAAAGCCTCTGCCTTTCTCTCCTTAGCCTCTGCATCACTCTCTTGAGCCTTTTGCATCACTTTCTTGAGCCTCTGCATCATTCTCTTGAGCCTCTGCATCCTTCTCTTAAGCCTCTGCATCACTCTCTTGAGCCTCTGCATCCCTCTATTAAGCGTCTGCATCACTCTCTTGAGCCTCTGCATCCCTCACTTGAGCCTCTGCATCACTCTCATAAGCCTCTGCAACACTCTCTTCAGCCTCTGCATCACTCTCTTCAGCCTCTGCATCACTCTCTTCGGCCTCTGCATCACTTTCTTAAGACTTGGCTTCCCTCTCATGATCCTCTGCATCACTCTCTTGAGCCTCTGCATCACTCTCTTGAACCTCTACATCACTCTCTTGAGCCTCTGCATCACTCTCTTGAGCCTCTGCATCACTCTCTTAAGCCTCTGCATCCCTCTCCTAATCCTCTGCATCACTCTCTTGAGCCTCTGCATCATTCTCTTGAGCCTCAGCATCCCTCTCTTAAGCCTCTACATCATTCTCTTGAACCCCTGCATCCCTCTCTTGAGCCTCTGCATCACTCTCTTGAGCCTCTACAACATCTTCTTAAGCCTCTGCATCACTTTCTTGAGCCTCTGCATCCCTCTCCTAAACCTCTACCTCACTCTCCTAAGCCTCTGCATCACTCTCGTAAGCCTCTGATTCACTCGCTTGAGCCTCTGCATCCCTCTCTTGAGCCTCTGAATCACACTCGTGAGCCTCTGCATCCCTCTCTTGAGCCTCTGCATCACTTTTTTCAGCCTCTTCATCCCTCTCTTAAGCCTCTGAATCCCTCTCTTGAGGCCTCTGCATCACTCTCTTGAGCCTCTGAATCCCTCTCTTGAGGCCTCTGCATAACTCTCTCGAGCCTCTGCATCACTCTATTGAGCCCCTGAATCCCTTCTTGAGCATCTGCATCACTCTCTTGAGCCTCTGCATCCATCTCCTAAACCTCTTCCTCACTCTCCTAAGCCACTCACCACTCTCGTATGCCTCTGCATCACTCTCTTAAGCCACTCACCACGCTCGTAAGCCTCTGAATCACTCTCTTGAGCCTCTGCATCCCTCTCTTGAGCCTCTGTATCCCTCTCTTAAGCCTCTGCATCACTCTCTTAAGCCTCTGCATCACTCTGTTAAGCCTCTGCTTCCTTCTCTTGATCCTCTGCATCACTCTTTTGAGCCTCTGCATCACTCTTTTGAGCCGCTGCATCATTCTCTTGAGCCTCTGCATCCATCTCTTAAGCCTCTACATCATTCTCTTGAGCCTCTGCATCACTTTCTTGAGCCTCTGCATCACTCTCTTAAGCCTCTGCCTTTCTCTCTTGAGCCTCTGCATCACTCTCTTGAGCCTCTGCATCCCTCTCTGGAGCCTCAGCATCCCTCTCTTGAGCCTTTTGCAGCACTCTCTTGAGCCTTTGCATCATTCTCTTGAGCCTCTGCATCCCTCTCTTAAGCTTCTGCATCACGCTCTTGAGCCTCTGCATCCCTCGATTAAGCCTATGCATCACTCTCTTCAGCCTCTGCATCCCTCTCTTGAACCTCTATACGAACCATCCCTCTCCTGAACACTATACGAACCTGCATCACTCTCTTAAGCCTCTGCATCACTCTCTTCGGCCTCTGCATCACTCTCTTAAGCCTCTGCTTCCCTCTCTTGATCCTCTGGCTCACTCTCTTGAGCCTCTGCATCACTTTCTTGATCCTCTACATCACTCTCTAAAGCCTCTGTATCATTCTCTTGAGCCTCTGCATCCCTCTCTTAAGCCTCTGCATCTCTCTCTTGAGCCTCTGCATCCCTCTCTTAAGCCTCTGCATCACTCTCTTGAGCCTCTGCATCCCTCTCTTGAACAACTGCATCCCTCTCATGAGCCTCTGCATCACTCTCTTCGGCCTCTGCATCACTCTCTTGAGCGTCTATATCCCTCTCCTGAGCCTTTGCATCAGTCGCGTAAGCCTCTGCATCACTCTCTTGAGCCTTTGCATAACTTTCTTGAGTCTCTGCATCACTCTCTTGAGCCTCTGCATCCTCTCTTGAGCTTCTGCAACACTCTCTTCAGACTCTGCATCACTCTCCTTTGTTTCTGCATCCCTCTCTAGAGCCTCTGAATCCCTCTCTTGAGCCTCTGCATCACTCTCTCGAGCCTCTGCATCACTCTCTTTATCCTTTGCATCCCTCTCTTGAGCATCTGCATCACTCTCTTCAGCCTCTGCATCACTCTCTTGAACCTCTGCATCCCTCACTTAAGCCTCTGCATCACTATCTTAAGCCTCTTCATCACTCTCTTTAGCCTCTGCATCACTCTCATGATCCTCTGCATCACTCTCTTGAGCCTCTGCATCACTCTCTTGAGCCTCTGCATCACTCTCCTGAGCCTCAGCGTCACTCTCTTAAGCCTCTGCATCACTCTCGTAAGCCTCTGCATCACTCTCTTCAGCCTCTGCATAACTCTCTTGAGTCTCTGCATCACTCTCTTGAGCCTCTGCATCCCTCTCTTGAGCCTCTGCAACACTCTCTTCAGACTCTGCATCACTCTCTTAAGCCTCTGCATCCCTCTCTAGAGCCTCTGAATCCCTTTTTTGAGCCTCTGCATCATTCTCCTCAGCCTCTGCATCCCTCTCTTAAGCCTCTGCATCACTCTATTGAGCCTCTGCATCACTCTCTTAAGCCTCTGCATCACTCTCTTGAGCCTCTGCATCCCTCTCTGGAGCCTCAGCATCCCATTCTTGAGCCTCTGCATCATTCTCTTGAGCCTCTGCATCCCTCTCTTCCCAGCAAACACAAATCATCTACACAACGTTCGCCTATCTCTTGCCATAGGTGTGGGAATGATTTGCATTGAGAATGGTGCAGGAGAGCCTTTGAGAAACTTTTACTCAAAAAATCCAAACACAAAGGTTTAATTATAAATTGTTTTTCTACAATTATTTTCTTCCAAATGTAAAACAAATAGTTTTTACATGTTTAAATATAAAATTTATGGTGTTTTTTTGTAAAATTCATTAATAAATTGTGAATGATATATATTGGCTGAGTGAAACCTTTATAATCCATTTAGTTATAATTTGAACAGAAAAAAGTATTTTTCCAAATTTTCTAAAAATTGCTCTTTTTAACACAATTTGACTCCTTATACATTCCACTAAACACTATATCATGTTTAAATATATAATTTATGTATTATTCTCTAAAATAATTTATATAAATTATATAAGTTGCTGGAAAGGGGGGTTTAAGGATTTTGAAAACATTTTGTTGTGTTAATATGTTCTTATTAACTATGTCTCAAGTTCACAGTTTATCAAACAAGAATATTAACATTCGTCAACTCTTAAAATCTTATATGTTATCTTGCTGGTGCAAAAAAGGGTGAATCTTTAGGAACAGCTATAGTATCTATATATCACAAATGGTGTTTTCCCTAACTCAAACAATGTAGGGTTTATTATTCTACACATATTTCTAATGACTCTTAGATGTTTACATTCTCTGAAGTATAATTGTGAAGGCTGTGTCCATCACTCTCAACACAGATTCTTAAACTCGTCTCTGCAGGTTCAACTATATAATTAGTTTCCATTTTGAATTTCCATGGACATTTGTATCCAAAATGAAACCAATGTGGTTTCCTTCAGCGCCTTCAGCCAGCACATTTGCTCATTCATTTCCACAGATTCCAACAAGGTAGGGGATTTACAGAAATTTGTATATTCATATTGTTATATATTAAAAATATGAATGCAGTTCAATATGATAAGACAAATACATTAGTTTATGATAAATTCGTTTTCTGTGATATACCATTGATATGCTCTTTTTTTCTTTAAACGGCAGACTAAACTAAAGTGCTCACATCAACAGATTTGATGTATAAATGGTCAACGCTCAACAGAGTTAGTATAAATGTATTAGTATAAATCTTACTTGTCTCATTGTTAATTCACATTCAATGTCAACTTGTGGTTTTGATGTGGCACGTTTGGCCAAGACACCCCACCCCATTATGCACCCCATACCCATCTTGTGGGCGGTTGTGGAAAGGGTTACAGAGGCACATAATGGGCTCAGGGACTGAACCCCACAATTCATTTAGCTAAGCAAGTTACAATCTTGATGAGCTAGTTACAAAATTCAATATAAGTCATCACATCAACAATGGGTTCGAGATCGACCTCAAGTACAGGTTCTAAATTAAGCAACTGACATATGTGGAGAGCTAGTATCAAAATTTATATGTTTGTCCTGCACACCGTCCCCCATCCAGTGGGCAGCGGTGGATAGGTTACAATCACTTAGTTGTTATCTACAGTTAGCAAACTGGGGATATTTGGCTAAAATTTCTGGTAGCAGATCATTTTGAATGAAATATTGACACATCCCTGGAACATTGGTTATAGAATTGTCTCTAAATTCATGTATCTTTTCGCACTCCATCACATAGTGACGGAGGGTGTGCGAATAATTTTGTTGACACAGTTTACATTTGGTCAGGTCTACATCAGCAGATAATGAGAATTCCCAGAGATACTTGTAACCGAGTCTAAGCCGAGCAGTAGTAACATCTAGAAGTCTGCTGATTTTATTGGATGATCCATAGATGTGTGGCTCCTCTTGTATGATAGATGGAATTACTAGTTCCAGTTTCTAGGCAGGCGATGAGTACTCACAATAACCTTAATTAAGCGTCAAAACAAAAATGTGTATACTCTTTTTACTCTCCTGACCTTAGTTCTCGAGCTATGTATTTCATTTTGGTACCAACGTGTTCGCAATAACATTCTCTAGAAGAAAATCAGCAAAAACGGTCACCAAAAGTTATATGAATACCAGCACCCAATAAATACCTACGTAGATGACTCGCCGTGAGTGCCCAAGAGCAACAAAATGTTTTTACTCTTGGGATTGTTATCACTTCCACACTTGTCCTACAGCGTTAATTTTGGTATCAATGTACTCGCAATGAAATTCCCAACACGGTGATATGAATATAAACGTAGAATAATGGTCGCTGCCCACCCGCAAGAGTGTGGGAAGTGGCGGAACTGTTACCCAGTATTGGTGACAAGACGACACATGGGCGATACAGTGCTTTGAAAGTTTATAATTATATCACTGTCCTGACATTATTATTGTATGTACGTCATTCATTTTTGTGCCAATGTTTTCGCAATAGAATGTTCTATGAGCCCGTAGGTAAAAAAGAGCAACAAAGCGTAAGATAGAATAGCACCATATATAAAACAACGCTGGTACATATCAGTGAGCGTCAAACACACACGAAATGTGTGTGTTTGATGGTGGTCAAACGATGTTTGATGTGTTTGATCAGGTGATGTCCTGATCCGCATAATTAAAGTATGAATTATGTTGAGAAAAAATAAGAAAAAAGGGAAAAAACAGGGGTGGGAGAAACATGACAGAAAAAGAGTAAAAATACAATTTGGTCAACAAAACAGCATTGTTTAAAATAAAAGATATGGATTGACATTTTGGGGGTTAGGTTGGTAGGTTACATTGAGTTAATTAGGTAGTACTTAGTGTTTATCTGTTATAGATAGGAGCTGCCTGGTATGGGCCAATAGGCCTTCTGCAGTTACCTTTGTTTTTATGTTTTTGCCCTGTAACCTAAATGGTTAGAGAGGCACATATATGGGCTTAGGGACTGAACCCCACACTACATTTAGCTAAGCTGGTTACAATCTTGATGATATAGTTACAAAATTCTGTATAAGTCGTCACATTATCAATGGGTTCGAGATCAACCACAATTTCCTGAATAGATATAACAAAGGGGATATTAATAGGGTATTAAAATTGTCAACACAAGATAGAACAC
>NC_091167.1:7998380-8116900 GCF_040958095.1 Procambarus clarkii | reverse complement strand
TACCTCCACCAGCAACCCATTACCTCCACCAGCAAACCATCACCTCCACCAGCAACCCATCACCTCCACCAGCAGCCCATCACCTCCACCAGCAGCCCCTCACCTCCACCAGCAACCCATCACCTCCACCAGCAGCCCCTCACCTCCACCAGCAACCCATCACCTCCACCAGCAACCCATCACCTCTGCCAGCAACCCATCACCTCCACCAGCAACCCATCACCTCCACCAGCAACCCCTCACCTCCACCAGCAGCCCCTCACCTCCACCAGCAACCCATTACCTCCACCAGAAGCCCATCACCTCCACCAGCAACCCCTCACCTCCACCAGCAGCCCAACACCTCCACCAGCAACCCCTCACCTCCACCAGCAACCCCTCACCTCCACCAGCAGCCCAACACCTCCACCAGCAACCTCTCACCTCCACCAGCAGCCCAACACCTCCACCAGCAACCCCTCACCTCCACCAGCAGCCCATCACCTCCACCAGCAACCCATTACCTCCACCAGCAGCCCCTCACCTCCACCAGCAGCCCAACACCTCCACCAGCAGCCAAACACCTCCACCAGCAGCCCATCACCTCCACCAGCAACCATTACCTCCACCAGCAACCCCTCACCTCCACCAGCAGCCCCTCACCTCCACCAGCAGCCCATCTCCTCCACCAGCAACCCCTCACCTCCACCAGCAACCCCTCACCTCCACCAGCAACCCCTCACCTCCACCAGCAACCCATCACCTCCACCAGCAGCCCCTCACCTCCACCAGCAGCCCATCACCTCCACCAGCAACCCATCACCTCCACCAGCAGCCCATCACCTCCACCAGCAACCCATCACCTCCACCAGCAGCCCATCACATCCACCAGCAACCCCTCACCTCCACCAGCAACCCCTCACCTCCACCAGCAACCCCTCACCTCCACCAGCAACCCATCACCTCCAACAGCAGCCCCTCACCTCCACCAGCAACCCCTCACCTCCACCAGCAACCCCTCACCTCCACCAGCAACCCCTCACCTCCACCAGCAACCCATCACCTCCACCAGCAGCCCATCACATCCACCAGCAACCCCTCACCTCCACCAGCAACCCCTCACCTCCACCAGCAACCCATTACCTCCACCAGCAACCCATTACCTCCACCAGCAACCCATCACCTCCACCAGCAACCCATCACCTCCACCAGCAGCCCATCACCTCCACCAGCAGCCCCTCACCTCCACCAGCAACCCATCACCTCCACCAGCAACCCATCACCTCTGCCAGCAACCCATCACCTCCACCAGCAACCCATCACCTCCACCAGCAACCCCTCACCTCCACCAGCAGCCCCTCACCTCCACCAGCAACCCATTACCTCCACCAGCAGCCCATCACCTCCACCAGCAACCCCTCACCTCCACCAGCAGCCCAACACCTCCACCAGCAACCCCTCACCTCCACCAGCAACCCCTCACCTCCACCAGCAGCCCAACACCTCCACCAGCAACCTCTCACCTCCACCAGCAACCCCTCACCTCCGCCAGCAGCCCAACACCTCCACCAGCAACCCCTCACCTCCACCAGCAGCCCATCACCTCCACCAGCAACCCATTACCTCCACCAGCAGCCCCTCACCTCCACCAGCAGCCCAACACCTCCACCAGCAACCACTCACCTCCACCAGCAGCCCATCACCTCCACCAGCAACCATTACCTCCACCAGCAACCCCTCACCTCCACCAGCAGCCCCTCACCTCCACCAGCAGCCCATCTCCTCCACCAGCAACCCATCACCTCCACCAGCAGCCCCTCACCTCCACCAGCAGCCCATCACCTCCACCAGCAACCCATCACCTTCACCAGCAACCCACACCTCTACCAGCAACCCATCACCTCCACCAGCAACCCATTACCTCCATCAGCAACCCCTCACCTCCACCAGCAACCCATCACCTCCACCAGCAGCCCCTCACCTCCACCAGCAACCCCTCACCTCCACCAGCAGCCCATCACCTCCACCAGCAGCCCCTCACCTCCACCAGCAACCCATCACCTCCACCAGCAACCCATTACCTCCACCAGCAACCCCTCACCTCCACCAGCAACCCATCACCTCCACCAGCAGCCCCTCACCTCCACCAGCAGCCCATCACCTCCACCAGCAGCCCATCACCTCCACCAGCAACCCCTCACCTCCACCAGCAGCCCATCACCTCCACCAGCAGCCCCTCACCTCCACCAGCAACCCATCACCTCCACCAGCAACCCATCACCTCTGCCAGCAACCCATCACCTCCACCAGCAACCCATCACCTCTGCCTGCAACCCATCACCTAAACAAGCAGCCCCTCACCTCCACCAGCAGCCTCTCACCTCCACCAGCAGCCCATCACCTCTGCCAGCAACCCCTCACCTCCACCAGCAGCCCATCACCTCCACCAGCAGCCCATCACCTCCACCAGCAACCCATCACCTCCACCAGCAACCCATCACCTCCACCAGCAACTCATCACCTCCACCAGCAACCCATCACCTCCACCAGCAGCCCATCACATCCACCAGCAACCCCTCACCTCCACCAGCAACCCCTCACCTCCACCAGCAACCCCTCACCTCCATCAGCAACCCATCACCTCCACCAGCAGCCCCTCACCTCCACCAGCAGCCCATCACCTCCACCAGCAACCCATTACCTCCACCAGCAACCCCTCACCTCCACCAGCAACCCCTCACCTCCACCAGCAACCCCTCACCTCCACCAGCAACCCATCACCTCCACCAGCAACCCATTACCTCCACCAGCAACCCATTACCTCCACCAGCAACCCATCACCTCCACCAGCAGCCCATCACCTCCAACAGCAGCCCCTCACCTCCACCAGCAACCCATCACCTCCACCAGCAACCCATCACCTCTGCCAGCAACCCATCACCTCCACCAGCAACCCATCACCTCCACCAGCAACCCCTCACCTCCACCAGCAGCCCCCCACCTCCACCAGCAACCCATTACCTCCACCAGCAGCCCATCACCTCCACCAGCAACCCCTCACCTCCACCAGCAGCCCAACACCTCCACCAGCAACCCCTCACCTCCACCAGCAACCCCTCACCTCCACCAGCAGCCCAACACCTCCACCAGCAACCTCTCACCTCCACCAGCAACCCCTCACCTCCGCCAGCAGCCCAACACCTCCACCAGCAACCCCTCACCTCCACCAGCAGCCCATCACCTCCACCAGCAACCCATTACCTCCACCAGCAGCCCCTCACCTCCACCAGCAGCCCAACACCTCCACCAGCAACCACTCACCTCCACCAGCAGCCCATCACCTCCACCAGCAACCATTACCTCCACCAGCAACCCCTCACCTCCACCAGCAGCCCCTCACCTCCACCAGCAGCCCATCTCCTCCACCAGCAACCCATCACCTCCACCAGCAGCCCCTCACCTCCACCAGCAGCCCATCACCTCCACCAGCAACCCATCACCTTCACCAGCAACCCCACACCTCTACCAGCAACCCATCACCTCCACCAGCAACCCATTACCTCCATCAGCAACCCCTCACCTCCACCAGCAACCCATCACCTCCACCAGCAGCCCCTCACCTCCACCAGCAACCCCTCACCTCCACCAGCAGCCCATCACCTCCACTAGCAACCCATCACCTCTGCCAGCAACCCCTCACCTCCACCAGCAACCCATTACCTCCACCAGCAACCCCTCACCTCCACCAGCAACCCATCACCTCCACCAGCAGCCCCTCACCTCCACCAGCAGCCCATCACCTCCACCAGCAGCCCATCACCTCCACCAGCAACCCCTCACCTCCACCAGCAGCCCATCACCTCCACCAGCAGCCCCTCACCTCCACCAGCAACCCATCACCTCCACCAGCAACCCATCACCTCTGCCAGCAACCCATCACCTCCACCAGCAACCCATCACCTCTGCCAGCAACCCATCACCTAAACCAGCAGCCCCTCACCTCCACCAGCAGCCTCTCACCTCCACCAGCAGCCCATCACCTCTGCCAGCAACCCCTCACCTCCACCAGCAGCCCATCACCTCCACCAGCAGCCCATCACCTCCACCAGCAACCCATCACCTCCACCAGCAACCCATCACCTCCACCAGCAACCCATCACCTCCACCAGCAACCCCTCACCTCCACCAGCAACCCCTCACCTCCACCAGCAACCCATCACCTCCACCAGCAGCCCCTTCACCTCCACCAGCAGCCCATCACCTCCACCAGCAACCCATTACCTCCACCAGCAACCCCTCACCTCCACCAGCAACCCCTCACCTCCACCAGCAACCCCTCACCTCCACCAGCAACCCATCACCTCCACCAGCAACCCATTACCTCCACCAGCAACCCATTACCTCCACCAGCAACCCATCACCTCCACCAGCAGCCCATCACCTCCACCAGCAGCCCCTCACCTCCACCAGCAACCCATCACCTCCACCAGCAACCCATCACCTCTGCCAGCAACCCATCACCTCCACCAGCAACCCATCACCTCCACCAGCAACCCCTCACCTCCACCAGCAGCCCCTCACCTCCACCAGCAACCCATTACCTCCACCAGCAGCCCATCACCTCCACCAGCAACCCCTCACCTCCACCAGCAGCCCAACACCTCCACCAGCAACCCCTCACCTCCACCAGCAACCCCTCACCTCCACCAGCAGCCCAACACCTCCACCAGCAACCTCTCACCTCCACCAGCAACCCCTCACCTCCGCCAGCAGCCCAACACCTCCACCAGCAACCCCTCACCTCCACCAGCAGCCCATCACCTCCACCAGCAACCCATTACCTCCACCAGCAGCCCCTCACCTCCACCAGCAGCCCAACACCTCCACCAGCAACCACTCACCTCCACCAGCAGCCCATCACCTCCACCAGCAACCATTACCTCCACCAGCAAGCCCTCACCTCCACCAGCAGCCCATCACCTCCACCAGCAACCCATCACCTCTGCCAGCAACCCATCACCTCCACCAGCAGCCCCTCACCTCCACCAGCAGCCTCTCACCTCCACCAGCAGCCCATCACCTCTGCCAGCAACCCCTCACCTCCACCAGCAGCCCATCACCTCCACCAGCAGCCCATCACCTCCACCAGCAACCCCTCACCTCCACCAGCAACCCATCACCTCCACCAGCAACCCCTCACCTCCACCAGCAACCCATCACCTCCACCAGCAACCCATCACCTCCACCAGCAACCCATCACCTCCACCAGCAACCCATCACCTCCACCAGCAGCCCATCACATCCACCAGCAACCCCTCACCTCCACCAGCAACCCCTCACCTCCACCAGCAACCCCTCACCTCCACCAGCAACCCATCACCTCCAACAGCAGCCCCTCACCTCCACCAGCAGCCCATCACCTCCACCAGCAACCCATTACCTCCACCAGCAACCCCTCACCTCCACCAGCAACCCCTCACCTCCACCAGCAACCCCTCACCTCCACCAGCAACCCATCACCTCCACCAGCAACCCATTACCTCCACCAGCAACCCATTACCTCCACCAGCAAACCATCACCTCCACCAGCAACCCATCACCTCCACCAGCAGCCCATCACCTCCACCAGCAGCCCCTCACCTCCACCAGCAAGCCCATCACCTCCACCAGCAGCCCCTCACCTCCACCAGCAACCCATCACCTCCACCAGCAACCCATCACCTCTGCCAGCAACCCATCACCTCCACCAGCAACCCATCACCTCCACCAGCAACCCCTCACCTCCACCAGCAGCCCCTCACCTCCACCAGCAACCCATCACCTCCACCAGCAGCCCATCACCTCCACCAGCAACCCCTCACCTCCACCAGCAGCCCATCACCTCCACCAGCAACCCATCACCTCCACCAGCAACCCATCACCTCCACCAGCAACCCATCACCTCCACCAGCAACCCATCACCTCCACCAGCAACCCATCACCTCCACCAGCAACCCCTCACCTCCACCAGCAACCCCTCACCTCCACCAGCAACCCCTCACCTCCACCAGCAACCCCTCACCTCCATCAGCAACCCATCACCTCCACCAGCAGCCCTTCACCTCCACCAGCAGCCCATCACCTCCACCAGCAACCCATTACCTCCACCAGCAACCCCTCACCTCCACCAGCAACCCCTCACCTCCACCAGCAACCCCTCACCTCCACCAGCAACCCATCACCTCCACCAGCAACCCATTACCTCCACCAGCAACCCATTACCTCCACCAGCAACCCATCACCTCCACCAGCAGCCCATCACCTCCAACAGCAGCCCCTCACCTCCACCAGCAACCCATCACCTCCACCAGCAACCCATCACCTCTGCCAGCAACCCATCACCTCCACCAGCAACCCATCACCTCCACCAGCAACCCCTCACCTCCACCAGCAGCCCCCCACCTCCACCAGCAACCCATTACCTCCACCAGCAGCCCATCACCTCCACCAGCAACCCCTCACCTCCACCAGCAGCCCAACACCTCCACCAGCAACCCCTCACCTCCACCAGCAACCCCTCACCTCCACCAGCAGCCCAACACCTCCACCAGCAACCTCTCACCTCCACCAGCAACCCCTCACCTCCGCCAGCAGCCCAACACCTCCACCAGCAACCCCTCACCTCCACCAGCAGCCCATCACCTCCACCAGCAACCCATTACCTCCACCAGCAGCCCCTCACCTCCACCAGCAGCCCAACACCTCCACCAGCAACCACTCACCTCCACCAGCAGCCCATCACCTCCACCAGCAACCATTACCTCCACCAGCAAGCCCTCACCTCCACCAGCAGCCCATCACCTCCACCAGCAACCCATCACCTCTGCCAGCAACCCATCACCTCCACCAGCAGCCCCTCACCTCCACCAGCAGCCTCTCACCTCCACCAGCAGCCCATCACCTCTGCCAGCAACCCCTCACCTCCACCAGCAGCCCATCACCTCCACCAGCAGCCCATCACCTCTGCCAGCAACCCCTCACCTCCACCAGCAACCCATCACCTCCACCAGCAACCCCTCACCTCCACAAGCAACCCATCACCTCCACCAGCAACCCATCACCTCCAACAGCAACCCATCACCTTCACCAGCAACCCATCACCTCCACCAGCAGCCCATCACATCCACCAGCAACCCCTCACCTCCACCAGCAACCCCTCACCTCCACCAGCAACCCCTCACCTCCACCAGCAACCCATCACCTCCAACAGCAGCCCCTCACCTCCACCAGCAGCCCATCACCTCCACCAGCAACCCATTACCTCCACCAGCAACCCCTCACCTCCACCAGCAACCCCTCACCTCCACCAGCAACCCCTCACCTCCACCAGCAACCCATCACCTCCACCAGCAACCCATTACCTCCACCAGCAACCCATTACCTCCACCAGCAACCCATCACCTCCACCAGCAACCCATCACCTCCACCAGCAGCCCATCACCTCCACCAGCAGCCCCTCACCTCCACCAGCAACCCATCACCTCCACCAGCAGCCCCTCACCTCCACCAGCAACCCATCACCTCCACCAGCAACCCATCACCTCTGCCAGCAACCCATCACCTCCACCAGCAACCCATCACCTCCACCAGCAACCCCTCACCTCCACCAGCAGCCCCTCACCTCCACCAGCAACCCATTACCTCCACCAGAAGCCCATCACCTCCACCAGCATCCCCTCACCTCCACCAGCAGCCCAACACCTCCACCAGCAACCCCTCACCTCCACCAGCAACCCCTCACCTCCACCAGCAGCCCAACACCTCCACCAGCAACCTCTCACCTCCACCAGCAGCCCAACACCTCCACCAGCAACCCCTCACCTCCACCAGCAGCCCATCACCTCCACCAGCAACCCATTACCTCCACCAGCAGCCCCTCACCTCCACCAGCAGCCCAACACCTCCACCAGCAGCCCAACACCTCCACCAGCAGCCCATCACCTCCACCAGCAACCATTACCTCCACCAGCAACCCCTCACCTCCACCAGCAGCCCCTCACCTCCACCAGCAGCCCATCTCCTCCACCAGCAACCCCTCACCTCCACCAGCAACCCCTCACCTCCACCAGCAACCCCTCACCTCCACCAGCAACCCATCACCTCCACCAGCAGCCCCTCACCTCCACCAGCAGCCCATCACCTCCACCAGCAACCCATCACCTCCACCAGCAGCCCATCACCTCCACCAGCAACCCATCACCTCCACCAGCAGCCCATCACATCCACCAGCAACCCCTCTCCTCCACCAGCAACCCCTCACCTCCACCAGCAACCCCTCACCTCCACCAGCAACCCATCACCTCCAACAGCAGCCCCTCACCTCCACCAGCAACCCCTCACCTCCACCAGCAACCCCTCACCTCCACCAGCAACCCCTCACCTCCACCAGCAACCCATCACCTCCACCAGCAGCCCATCACATCCACCAGCAACCCCTCACCTCCACCAGCAACCCCTCACCTCCACCAGCAACCCATTACCTCCACCAGCAACCCATTACCTCCACCAGCAACCCATCACCTCCACCAGCAACCCATCACCTCCACCAGCAGCCCATCACCTCCACCAGCAGCCCCTCACCTCCACCAGCAACCCATCACCTCCACCAGCAACCCATCACCTCTGCCAGCAACCCATCACCTCCACCAGCAACCCATCACCTCCACCAGCAACCCCTCACCTCCACCAGCAGCCCCTCACCTCCACCAGCAACCCATTACCTCCACCAGCAGCCCATCACCTCCACCAGCAACCCCTCACCTCCACCAGCAGCCCAACACCTCCACCAGCAACCCCTCACCTCCACCAGCAACCCCTCACCTCCACCAGCAGCCCAACACCTCCACCAGCAACCTCTCACCTCCACCAGCAACCCCTCACCTCCGCCAGCAGCCCAACACCTCCACCAGCAACCCCTCACCTCCACCAGCAGCCCATCACCTCCACCAGCAACCCATTACCTCCACCAGCAGCCCCTCACCTCCACCAGCAGCCCAACACCTCCACCAGCAACCACTCACCTCCACCAGCAGCCCATCACCTCCACCAGCAACCATTACCTCCACCAGCAACCCCTCACCTCCACCAGCAGCCCCTCACCTCCACCAGCAGCCCATCTCCTCCACCAGCAACCCATCACCTCCACCAGCAGCCCCTCACCTCCACCAGCAGCCCATCACCTCCACCAGCAACCCATCACCTTCACCAGCAACCCCACACCTCTACCAGCAACCCATCACCTCCACCAGCAACCCATTACCTCCATCAGCAACCCCTCACCTCCACCAGCAACCCATCACCTCCACCAGCAGCCCCTCACCTCCACCAGCAACCCCTCACCTCCACCAGCAGCCCATCACCTCCACCAGCAGCCCCTCACCTCCACCAGCAACCCATCACCTCCACCAGCAACCCATTACCTCCACCAGCAACCCCTCACCTCCACCAGCAACCCATCACCTCCACCAGCAGCCCCTCACCTCCACCAGCAGCCCATCACCTCCACCAGCAGCCCATCACCTCCACCAGCAACCCCTCACCTCCACCAGCAGCCCATCACCTCCACCAGCAGCCCCTCACCTCCACCAGCAACCCATCACCTCCACCAGCAACCCATCACCTCTGCCAGCAACCCATCACCTCCACCAGCAACCCATCACCTCTGCCTGCAACCCATCACCTAAACAAGCAGCCCCTCACCTCCACCAGCAGCCTCTCACCTCCACCAGCAGCCCATCACCTCTGCCAGCAACCCCTCACCTCCACCAGCAGCCCATCACCTCCACCAGCAGCCCATCACCTCCACCAGCAACCCATCACCTCCACCAGCAACCCATCACCTCCACCAGCAACTCATCACCTCCACCAGCAACCCATCACCTCCACCAGCAGCCCATCACATCCACCAGCAACCCCTCACCTCCACCAGCAACCCCTCACCTCCACCAGCAACCCCTCACCTCCATCAGCAACCCATCACCTCCACCAGCAGCCCCTCACCTCCACCAGCAGCCCATCACCTCCACCAGCAACCCATTACCTCCACCAGCAACCCCTCACCTCCACCAGCAACCCCTCACCTCCACCAGCAACCCCTCACCTCCACCAGCAACCCATCACCTCCACCAGCAACCCATTACCTCCACCAGCAACCCATTACCTCCACCAGCAACCCATCACCTCCACCAGCAGCCCATCACCTCCAACAGCAGCCCCTCACCTCCACCAGCAACCCATCACCTCCACCAGCAACCCATCACCTCTGCCAGCAACCCATCACCTCCACCAGCAACCCATCACCTCCACCAGCAACCCCTCACCTCCACCAGCAGCCCCCCACCTCCACCAGCAACCCATTACCTCCACCAGCAGCCCATCACCTCCACCAGCAACCCCTCACCTCCACCAGCAGCCCAACACCTCCACCAGCAACCCCTCACCTCCACCAGCAACCCCTCACCTCCACCAGCAGCCCAACACCTCCACCAGCAACCTCTCACCTCCACCAGCAACCCCTCACCTCCGCCAGCAGCCCAACACCTCCACCAGCAACCCCTCACCTCCACCAGCAGCCCATCACCTCCACCAGCAACCCATTACCTCCACCAGCAGCCCCTCACCTCCACCAGCAGCCCAACACCTCCACCAGCAACCACTCACCTCCACCAGCAGCCCATCACCTCCACCAGCAACCATTACCTCCACCAGCAAGCCCTCACCTCCACCAGCAGCCCATCACCTCCACCAGCAACCCATCACCTCTGCCAGCAACCCATCACCTCCACCAGCAGCCCCTCACCTCCACCAGCAGCCTCTCACCTCCACCAGCAGCCCATCACCTCTGCCAGCAACCCCTCACCTCCACCAGCAGCCCATCACCTCCACCAGCAGCCCATCACCTCTGCCAGCAACCCCTCACCTCCACCAGCAACCCATCACCTCCACCAGCAACCCCTCACCTCCACAAGCAACCCATCACCTCCACCAGCAACCCATCACCTCCACCAGCAACCCATCACCTCCACCAGCAACCCATCACCTCCACCAGCAGCCCATCACCTCCACCAGCAGCCCATCACATCCACCAGCAACCCCTCACCTCCACCAGCAACCCCTCACCTCCACCAGCAACCCCTCACCTCCACCAGCAACCCATCACCTCCAACAGCAGCCCCTCACCTCCACCAGCAGCCCATCACCTCCACCAGCAACCCATTACCTCCACCAGCAACCCCTCACCTCCACCAGCAACCCCTCACCTCCACCAGCAACCCCTCACCTCCACCAGCAACCCATCACCTCCACCAGCAACCCATTACCTCCACCAGCAACCCATTACCTCCACCAGCAAACCATCACCTCCACCAGCAACCCATCACCTCCACCAGCAGCCCATCACCTCCACCAGCAGCCCCTCACCTCCACCAGCAACCCATCACCTCCACCAGCAGCCCCTCACCTCCACCAGCAACCCATCACCTCCACCAGCAACCCATCACCTCTGCCAGCAACCCATCACCTCCACCAGCAACCCATCACCTCCACCAGCAACCCCTCACCTCCACCAGCAGCCCCTCACCTCCACCAGCAACCCATTACCTCCACCAGCAGCCCATCACCTCCACCAGCAACCCCTCACCTCCACCAGCAGCCCAACACCTCCACCAGCAACCCCTCACCTCCACCAGCAACCCCTCACCTCCACCAGCAGCCCAACACCTCCACCAGCAACCTCTCACCTCCACCAGCAACCCCTCACCTCCGCCAGCAGCCCAACACCTCCACCAGCAACCCCTCACCTCCACCAGCAGCCCATCACCTCCACCAGCAACCCATTACCTCCACCAGCAGCCCCTCACCTCCACCAGCAGCCCAACACCTCCACCAGCAACCACTCACCTCCACCAGCAGCCCATCACCTCCACCAGCAACCATTACCTCCACCAGCAACCCCTCACCTCCACCAGCAGCCCCTCACCTCCACCAGCAGCCCATCTCCTCCACCAGCAACCCATCACCTCCACCAGCAGCCCCTCACCTCCACCAGCAGCCCATCACCTCCACCAGCAACCCATCACCTCCACCAGCAACCCCACACCTCTACCAGCAACCCATCACCTCCACCAGCAACCCATTACCTCCATCAGCAACCCCTCACCTCCACCAGCAACCCATCACCTCCACCAGCAGCCCCTCACCTCCACCAGCAACCCCTCACCTCCACCAGCAGCCCATCACCTCCACCAGCAACCCATCACCTCTGCCAGCAACCCCTCACCTCCACCAGCAACCCATTACCTCCACCAGCAACCCCTCACCTCCACCAGCAACCCATCACCTCCACCAGCAGCCCCTCACCTCCACCAGCAGCCCATCACCTCCACCAGCAGCCCATCACCTCCACCAGCAACCCCTCACCTCCACCAGCAGCCCATCACCTCCACCAGCAACCCCTCACCTCCACCAGCAGCCCATCACCTCCACCAGCAACCCATCACCTCTGCCAGCAACCCATCACCTCCACCAGCAACCCATCACCTCCACCAGCAGCCCATCACCTCCACCAGCAACCCATCACCTCTGCCAGCAACCCCTCACCTCCACCAGCAACCCCTCACCTCCACCAGCAACCCATCACTTCCACCAGCAACCCATTACCTCCACCAGCAACCCCTCACCTCCACCAGCAACCCATCACCTCCACCAGCAACCCCTCACCTCCACCAGCAACCCATCACCTCCACCAGCAGCCCATCACCTCCACCAGCAACCCCTCACCTCCACCAGCAACCCATCACCTCCACCAGCAGCCCATCACCTCCACCAGCAACCCCTCACCTCCACCAGCAACCCATCACCTCCACCATGCAGCAGCCCCTCACCTCCACCAGCAGCCCATCACCTCCACCAGCAACCCATCACTTCCACCAGCAACCCATCACCTCCACCAGCAACCCATTACCTCCACCAGCAGCCCCTCACCTCCACCAGCAGCCCAACACCTCCACCAGCAACCACTCACCTCCACCAGCAGCCCATCACCTCCACCAGCAACCATTACCTCCACCAGCAACCCCTCACCTCCACCAGCAGCCCCTTCAACTCCACCAGCAGCCCATCTCCTCCACCAACAACCCATCACCTCCACCAGCAGCCCCTCACCTCCACCAGCAGCCCATCACCTCCACCAGCAACCCATCACCTCCACCAGCAACCCCACACCTCTACCAGCAACCCCTCACCTCCACCAGCAACCCATCACCTCCACCAGCAGCCCATCACCTCCACCAGCAACCCCTCACCTCCACCAGCAACCCATCACCTCCACCAGCAGCCCATCACCTCCACCAGCAACCCCTCACCTCCACCAGCAACCCATCACCTCCACCAGCAACCCATTACCTCCATCAGCAACCCCTCACCTCCACCAGCAACCCATCACTTCCACCAGCAGCCCCTCACCTCCACCAGCAACCCCTCACCTCCACCAGCAGCCCATCACCTCCACCAGCAACCCATCACCTCTGCCAGCAACCCCTCACCTCCACCAGCAACCCATTACCTCCACCAGCAACCCCTCACCTCCACCAGCAACCCCTCACCTCCACCAGCAACCCATCACTTCCACCAGCAACCCATTACCTCCACCAGGAACCCCTCACCTCCACCAGCAACCCATCACCTCCACCAGCAACCCCTCACCTCCACCAGCAACCCATCACCTCCACCAGCAGCCCATCACCTCCACCAGCAACCCCTCACCTCCACCAGCAACCCATCACCTCCACCAGCAGCCCATCACCTCCACCAGCAACCCCTCACCTCCACCAGCAACCCATCACCTCCACCAGCAGCCCCTCACCTCCACCAGCAGCCCATCACCTCCACCAGCAACCCATCACTTCCACCAGCAACCCATCACCTCCACCAGCAACCCCTCACCTCCACCAGCTACCCCTCACCTCCACCAGCAACCCATCACCTCCACCAGCAGCCCCTCACCTCCACCAGCAGCCCATCACCTCCACCAGCAATCCATCACCTCCACCAGCAGCCCATCAACTCCACCATCAACCCATCACCTCCACCAGCAGCCCATCACCTCCACCAGCAGCCCCTCACCTCCGCCAGCAACCCCTCACCTCCACCAGCAGCCCCTCACCTCCGCCAGCCAGAATCCTCCCACCTGGCGAAGATTCAGGCGAAAGATAGACTGATAATTTAAGCGAGGGAGCCCAACACTGTATCTTCCACGACACTTTTGGATAGAGAGCTCTAACCTCGAGCGTCTAGATGACAGATGATAAATCCTTGGAGATAACCTAGGTTGCTGCACGCGAGCTTGACTATTACCTTGACACGACCATCAATGCTCTAGCGTAAATTACCATCTTCACTCAACAGTCTCTTACAATGATGTTATAAATAACCCTCTCAATGAAAAATGAAAGTGACGCACTCACACCGCTTCTCGTTTTCCGTGCTGCACGACTATATACAACTGCACATACAAACAAACACATACTCGGGCGAGGCGTAACATTTTGGATATCAACTAACAAGGTTATGTCTTGCAAGCACTTATGCAATAAATAAATTTGTGGTATTAGAGCTCCATCTCTCACATCTGGGCAGTTGCTGATATTTTGCTGTAAAATGCTTATATTGTGCAAATTTCTATACCGTCATTGTATAATTAGTTTTAGTTAATTATCTCTCATATTTAATTTTCATCGTGTTAATATCATGCTATTTGTTCTACGAATTAAAATCTCAGCTCTAATTTTAGGAAAATTCCTAATAAAAGTGTTTTTGACGTTTGTTGTCATTCGTTATTTATTTATTTCTCCAAGTATGAGTATGAACATAGAGCATAAAATTCCTATCCTGTCCTCTCGGCATGTCACAACCGGCAGGAAATGATGTATTCAATTAACTGTCCCTAAACTAACCGACGACCCACGTATAGAAAACGTGCTTGCTTGTGGGCCGCAATGCTGTATAGTACAAAATATTTTGTCCGATGTGGATTGTGACATGGAATTGCCATACATTACTCTAGAGGACAGGGCGTAGTGAGGATTGACACCTAAGGCTCATTGTGAACATTTCCTCCATATGCAGTTAGCTCACCCGAATCGCAGACCCTGTATCTCACACCCACACGTGTTAGAATTTGTTAGTAAACAAAGCCCAAACAGCATGCACTGTGGTACTGTACACAAACTAACGACTAAACTGTATGTTCCAAGAATCTCCTGGTCATTTATTTCATAACAAATTCGTAAGCAAAACTGCCGGACACAGCACTTCCTATAATTATAATGCTTCAGTGTTCTATAAGTAACTATCTAACTGAAGTCATTGCTCTCCGGTTAGGGATTGTGTTGGGGATGGTCGCCTTCTTGCTGGAGCTGATGTTGACTCCCACCAGGACCACCACCAGGACTGTAACAAACTAGGTTTGTTGTAAGAAATTATGTATTATAGATTCATTATTTGGTCCATGGGGTCTTGAAAGTGGAGTGAGAGGGTAGTCTACCTCACATTGGAAGTGAGAAGGTCCTCCCTCGGGAATTAGGACAGTAGTGTATATACAGGGGCGCTAGCTCTCCTTGGTTTTAAAGTATCACTGAGTCATTCAAGTATTAAAAACACTGTAATTAATAACTACCTGTTGTCAAGCATGTTGATTAATTTAACGTCAGTTATGAGTGTAGAATCATATCCCCTTCTTAATCCGAGAGCAGATGACCCGGATGTACTGGCAACACCGGGAGGACAGGTCATCATGTTGCTGGCCGCACCCTCTACCCTTCTCCCTCATGTTACTTCTTGGAGATTATGTTTAATAACCAGCCTGGTTAAATATGAATGTAAAGGGTGTGATCTGGGTCGAATACCGTTAAAGAGATAGTGACGTCATGTAGCTTTGAGGGGTACTACTTGGCCGGGCGACGTACCTAACCTACCAGGGGTCAAGGTTAGGTGCCCGACGTGACCACATTCTTCCATATTTACTAATTCATATTGTATAAATTAAAATCAACTAGAGTATATTGTAATTGATATAGCTTTTGCCAAGATGACTAATGTAATTACCACCAGTTAAATGATAATTCAACCATGTGGGGTTTGCCAATAATTAGGATTAGTTTGTTCAATTCACCCTGCTTTGTAATTGATAACCAGGCAGAGGAATAATGGGACAGCTCTCTCGGCTTGAGAGAGAAGGAAAAATAGTTAGTGTAGGCTGGACATCAAGTGGGGGAACAAAGACCTCTCCCCAAAGGCTAGGCAGAACATCAGGCCAGGCCGTGGTATTAAGGTATCTGTTTTTCTTGAGTTGGTATACTGTAGGAATCCACTCTGTATTGCTATAGGATTTTCAGGGCCTCCGTTAAATAGGGCTATAATCAGGGAATTTGTTGAATATTGTTTTGATGCCTAAATTTTGATTTAATAAATAATTATAGAATTTATGTTGTTAGTGGTATTCCACCCCCCCCCCCTCTTTATTATCATATTATTTTTTAATACAAGCCAAATGTCTACACCTAGTCTCCCCATGCAGTTCCACATTAACGTAAAGCTTATCCCTCCATTTCATTTCATTAGGGATAGAATTTCCCGGGACGCTTAATTGATGGTATCCTGCTTTCCATCAATTGAGAGATTTACTCAGACTCAGCAAGTGGTGACGGCGAATATTCAGAGTTTGCAGTTTAACCTAGAGGATACAGTCTCTGAGTTCGTGATATCCAAATGGTCAAACGTTAGGATCTCGAGGAATTGTACTGTAGAACTGTACTCAGCAGAACTCTGGTATCTGTATATATTTTCTTGAACTTTTCTTCAATAACGACCAACTTTTAATCAGTAGTGAGGTTAAAGGTTGGCTCCCGTTACAGGACCACCACCAGCGCCACCACCAGGACCACCACCAGGACCACCACCAGGACCATCACCAGTTGACCCACCAGGACCACAACCTGGTCACTCATCAGGACCACCACCAGGTCACCCATCAGGACCATCACTAGGTTACCCACCAGGACCACCACCTGGTGACCCACCTGGACCACCACCTGGTGACCCACCAGGACCAGCACCAGGACCACCACCAGGGCCACCACCAGGTGACCCACCAGGACCACCACCAGGACCACAATCAGAACCATCACCAGGACTACCACCAGGTCACCCACCAGGACCACCACCAGGACCACAATCAGAACCATCACCAGGACTACCACCAGGTCACCCACCAGGACCACCACCACGACCACAATCAGAACCATCACCAGGACCACCACCAGGTCACCCACCAGGACCACTACCAGGACCACCACCACGACCACAATCAGAACCATCACCAGGACCACCACCACGACCACAATCAGAACCATCACCAGGACCACCACCACGACCACAATCAGAACCATCACCAGGACCACCACCACGACCACAATCAGAACCATCACCAGGACCACCACCAGGTCACCCATCAGGACCACCACCAGGACCACCACCACGACCACAATCAGAACCATCACCAGGACTACCACCAGGTCACCCATCAGGACCACCACCACGACCATCTCCAAGTCACACATCAGTGTGGAGAAATCTGGCTCTAGTTTATATGCTAAAAAAATTATATGTAATTCTAAGATACTCGAAGGAGCAGAATGAAATAATGAATGAGAGAACCAGTGACTTATGGATCTCCATAATTAAATGTAATTAAATTCTAAAGATTCTATTCTTATGCAATAATGAACTGTAAATTCAATATATTCTAGAGCCGCTTCCCATAACACATTTTGATGGAGTATTCTATGAGATAGGTAATACGTGAGATAATGTAATAATGGCATACTACTTATTAATAAAACATTCTCACATATAAATTTGGAAATCCAAGACAGTGCTATCAATGAAATAAATTGGTTTTAAGATCTATCTACAAAAACTATAAAAAAACAGCTTAGCTGTTGGATGTATAGACATAAATGATCCGTATGTGTATACTCGTTGCCTAGAATCGTGTTTCACCAGGCTTCAGCTAGGAACACGTGAGCGTCGAGGAAGTTTCACTTGCGTTGATACTCCAGCTCAAAGACGAGTTAAATATAAATTCTATTGGAGAGTGTATAACTAAACTAATATTCATGTAAGTTAATCTGAATAGTGGAGTGTAAGGCAACTTACGAGTTTGGTATTGGGCGCTCGCATCCTAACGACACACTGTCCTACTTAAAATGTTCAATGTGGCCACAAGAAAACAGGATATGGATAAACAAGTATGCCAGACATGGTGTCTGTATCGTGATAAAGCTGACGCATCTCGTAGACTTCCGTAGGTGCTCAGATGACTATTTATGAAGACGAATTCGGTCAGCTCTCAGACACTCCTCCCAAATATGGCATCGTTTGCCAGTCTCTCTCCTCCTCTTTCCCTCTCCGGTGTACGCATGCATGGCAATAGCTCCCAGTAGGCGCCCCGAGCATAAATTATATTTATTCATTTAATTCTAAATAGCGAAGGAAGTGGTTATGACGAATATCTATGTCATAAATAAATGTGTTATACGATAATATAATTTCTCGTAGGGCAAGTTGGTTAATTTAGAACGGGCAAAATAAACGAGAAAGCTTGGAAGTGGAAGTTATTTTATATTATAATATTAGTCACTGGAACAGCTATCTAGCTAGGTAAGGGAATTAAAGTAAACTGTAGTATACTAAAGAAAGTAAACTTATTAATAAATGATTATCCTTAATAAAGGTAAGTAAATAAGTGGACTCGATTTGATCCACAACAATGTGGAAAATTACTGCCTGTGGCCGGCCTGCTATCTATTACGCACCATAAAATACTAGGAAAGATTGGGCAAAATTGCGTCGCGATAGGATATGAATTAATATTAGTAAACTACTGGTTAGTAATTTCAGTAAATTATAATTATTAGCATAAAGATGATTTATGAGAGTGCTAAATGAGAAATAAGTTTTGGATATTTCCAACAATCAGGCCCACCACCACCAGGTCTTGATTGTCTTGACATTTCCAGGCTGGAAATGTCAAGACACACAAGCCTGGAAACCCACTTCGGCCAATCATTAGCCAGATACCCACACCCACGTACAGACTGGCGAAGCGACTCAACGGCCTGCTGACTCCTTATGTTCCTTGCGCCTTCAGCCTGAAGTCTCCAAAGGAATTTGTTGACTTACTGCGGGGCACACGGGCCACAGGAATAAGAGCCTCGTTGGACGTAGAATCGCTGTTTACCAACGTACCTGTGGACGAGACAATCGGGATGATAGCCGACAGAGTGTATCGTGATCCAGCCTGTACTCCTCTTGACATACCAGAAAATATTCTGAGGAAACTACTCCAAGCTTGTACTAAAGAGGCACCCTTCTTGAGCCCGGATGGGCACATATATAAGCAAGTAGATGGGGTCGCCATGGGTTCTCCCCTAGGTGTCCTGTTTGCAAACTTCTACATGGGTACCATTGAGCAAAAAGTCTTAGTCGACATGAACTTGAAACCGGCCATATACTGCAGGTATGTTGACGACATTATTACACAGGTACCTGATGTCAGACATCTGCAAGAGCTGAAGGAGGCATTTGAGCAGAGTTCCGTGCTGCGTTTCACTTACGAGATGGAAAAGGATGGGAAGCTGCCCTTTCTAGATGTAACAGTCATGGAAAAGAGCGGAGGTTTCCACACTGCAGTCTACACTAAGGAAACGAACATAGGAATGTGCCTAAATGCCAACAGCGACTGCCCAGACAGGTACAAGAGGAGTGTTGTTAACGCATATGTCGACCGTGCTCTCAGCTACAGCTCAGAATGGAAGCAAGTCGACGAAGAACTCTGTAGGGTAAGGCAGGTCCTAGTCAACAACGGCTTCTCCAATGGTTTCGTCGAAGACATCATAAGAAGGAAAGTGAAACGCCATGCAACCTCTGAATAGACAACTAACACAACACCTATACCCCCTATTAGACTATTTTACAGGAACTTCTTTTCCACAGCTCATAAAACGGAGGAAAGGGTCCTGAAAGATATTGTTAATAGAAACGTTAACCCTACAGACAAAAATCAGAGGATACAACTGACGATTTACTATAAAACCAGAAAAACGGCCAGCCTACTCATGAGAAACTCTCCAGACACAAAGCAGAACGCTTTAAAAGTTACCAACGTCGTCTATGCCTTCAAATGCCCACTTGAGGACTGTAAGTTAAAAAAAAAAACAGTATATAGGCAAGACAACAACATCTCTTTCTAGGCGTTTAACGATGCATAAGCAACAGGGCTTCATTAAGGAACATATAATCTCTTCCCACAACCAAACCATCGCCAGAGAAATCCTAGTAAACAACACAGAAATCATCGATAGATACAGCGATAGCAGACGGCTTGACGTTTGCAAGGCACTGCACATTAAGAAATCAACAGCCAATTAATGCACAACTATATTCTACCCACCTCAAGACTCCGCTCCAATATAGAAGCATCAAGAAATATGGACCAATAGGCTTTCTACAATCACTTCCATTTCAATACCCATTGTTTTGTGTTCTGTCTTGTGTTGATGAAATTAATACCCTATTAAATACCACCTCACCCCATCCACCTCACTCAAATGTAGATATAAACCAATCGGAGATATGTAAGTTCTATTCAGTTGTGTATCTGTAAAGTCTTTGAAAATGTAATAAGTTTTACGAAACGCGCTCAAGTGTCGCGTCAGACTAGAAATAAAAATAAATTTTGGAGAATTGATTTTTGAATTACCTCCAACAGTGAAAAAAAAAAATGTACGAAAGATTGAGAAAATTCGTGTTAGAATTATTAATCTTACTTTTTCGGTCATATTTAATAATATATATATATATATATATATATATATATATATATATATATATATATATATATATATATATATATATATATATATATATATATATATATATATATATATATATATATATATATATGTGTGTGTATATCACGAAAATAAACACGTGATTAAGAATGTGACAATGTCAGACCACGGAGGAAAATGAAACAGGAAATTTCCTTAAGTACTTTCGTATATTAAATACATCTTCAGAAGGAATGATTTTACAGATCGAGTGATGGGTATAAATAGGCAGGAGAGAGTGGTGAAGTGGGGTGAGGTACAATACTTGGACAACGCAGACGGCCCATTGGCCCATCAGATGCACCCAATTGGCCCATCCGATGTAGCCCAATGGCCCATCTGATACAGCAGACATACAAGCATAGTACATAGGTAATTATAACATAAAGAGGTAAATATATACAATGAATTAGTGAGACAAATGTTTTTCAATGATCCTACTTAAATCGCCCTTTAGCTGATCTATTAGAAATGGATCTAAGTTATATAGACCACTGCTAGTATTCAAATTACTTTCTTTGGTGATCTGTATCAAAGCAGATTCAATTATGTTTCTGTTATAGGTGCTTTTACAATTTGTTATTGAAGAAGCACTCTCCCAATCAATTTGGTGAGCTTTTTCTGACAAATGCACAAACAAAGCATTAGACAATTGGCCATGTCTTACAGAGTATTTATGTTGCGATATTCTACATTTTAAATCTTTAGATGTTTGCCCGACATAGAACTTATTACATTCCTTACAAGGTATTTTATAAATGACGCAATTATCACTACGAGGGCTGTTCCTAACTAATAGCTTACCAACAGTAAGCTTACCAACTGGTGGACGTATGGTGGACGTATATACTGGTGGACGTATCTTCAATATAGTATCTTGTACTTGTAATATGACGTGAATGATGTAGGGAAGAGCAGGCTCAATCTCTCTTGGAAGAGATTATCTTTATATATATATATTTATATAGATAAATATATATATATATATATATATATATATATATATATATATATATATATATTTATATATATATATATATATATATATATATATATATATATATATATATATATTTATATATAAATATATATATATATATATATATATATATATATATATATATATATATTTATATTTATATATATATTTATATATATATATATATATACATATATATAAATATATATATATAAATATATATATATATATATATATATATATATATATATATATATATATATATATATATATATATTTATATATATATATATATATATATATATATATATATATATATATATATATATATATATATATATTTATCTATATAAATATATATATATAAAGATAATCTCTTCCAAGAGAGATTGAGCCTGCTCTTCCCTACATCATTCACGTCATATTACAAGTACAAGATAATATATTGAAGATACGTCCACCAGTATCGCCAAACGTTTTGCCCAGGAAGCAAAGCATACCTTGCACCACCAGACACGCCGGCTCCTCCGCCCGCCTTCAACGAGCAAACTACCCATTCTCCGCCTGCCTGCTCCTGATTGGCTGGTGCATCGCCGACCGCACCTGCACCTGCACTCACGCCCACTACCTGAATCGACATCTGGGCCAGCACACGTCATACTCCTCAGAATATCTCTGTGTTCTTAGGAGTTGACATCTCTCTTTCGTAGACAAAGCCCTGGCTGTCGTGTACTAAGGGAGGTGGCAGCTTAAGCCAGTATTCTCAGCACCTGATTATATTATTATTATTGTATTGCACTTCATTTTATTTTAGAGTAAATTTTACAGCTATTAATTATTCATGTTGTTTTGTTTGTTGACTTGTTTTGAAATTTACGTAAGCCAAGGGATTGTCTTTGTTTATATCTTGTTTTCTAAAGTAATTAAAATTTCATTGTTTATACTTTGTGTTTTGTGAGTCTTCCCATTACCTTACCACAGACAAACAGGCAAGCAGTCTCTTTTTTTTTCTGTAAATGTGACTAGGCATTGCCCCCTGCCATTGGAAGACTGCCAAACATCAACACTTTACCGTCACAATATATATATATATATATATATATATATATATATATATATATATATATATATATATATATATATATATATGCAAACAAGCCTGAATGGTCCCCAGGACTATATACAACTGAAAACTCACACCCCAGAAGTGACTCGAACCCATACTGCCAGGAGCAACGCAACTGGTATGTACAGGGACGCCTTAATCCGCTTGACCATCACGACCGGACATTTGTGTTCCTCACGTGTGCCCCAAAGAATGAGGTGATTTGATAAAATGCTATGTCCAAGATTACCATCCGAGTGCCGGCGGGGAAGTGGTTCAAATAGTGGCTATCACTTCCTTATGTCCGGTCGTGATGGTCAAGCGGATTAAGGCGTGCCTGTACATACCAGTTGCGTTGCTCCTGGCAGTATGGGTTCGAGTCACTTCTGGGGTGTGAGTTTTCAGTTGTATATATATATATATAATATATATATCTGTATGTATATGTATGTATATACTAGCTGTACCCGGCCACCCGTTGCTGCTGTGGCTCTGCAATGCATGTGCGTTGCAGAGCCACAGCAACTATCCCCTGTCTCCCAGTCTTCCCCACCAAACCTCCTGCCCCGTCCCCTCATCCTGCTAACCATTCCTCCCTCCCCCATCCCCTTGTCCTTTCCACCATCCCCCACTCCTCTGTTCCCTTTTCCTTCCCACCATTCTCCATTCCCCTGTCTCCCATCCCCATTATCTCCAACTTCCCCCGTCCCCTTGTCTTCCCCACTATTATCCCCTCCTTTGTCCACTCGTCCTCCCCACCATCCCCAACTCCCGGCCTCTTGTCCTCCCTAACATTCCCCACTCCTTTCTTTGATGCATTTCTAAACGATCTGATGTTCCCATCAGAAAATTAGGTGAGATATAAGAACAACAGTTAAAAAATCGCAATGAAAAAATGAAAAATTACAAAAATAAACTATACTCAGAAAATGAACGGTATGGTAAACAACACAGCTCAATTTCAACGCAATGTCACACAAAATAAATTAAATAAAAATGAAAATACATCGAAATTTATGAAAATTTAATTTATCAATGCAATCGGAAACATTGAAAAGGAATCATAACATATTTAGTCTAGTGTGATTTGCTATTACGTCCAACAGATGGCGTTGTTTTTAAAAAAAGGATGTTTTTACATGTCACAGGTGTGGCATCTATTTAGTCGGTATATAAAAACATGCGTGTATTCAAATGGAACGTTGTATCAAAATTTCAGAGCAATCAATGAGGAACTTTTGGAGATTTCAGTGTGTGTTGCTCTTACGTCCAACAGATGGCACTGTTTTCAAAAAACACATGAATTTTCCTGTCACAGGTGTGACATGCATATAGGAGGTATATAGAAATACGCGCCTATTTGAATGCAACGTTGTGACAAAATTTCAGAGCAATCAGTAAAGAGGTTTCGAAGATTTCCCTCCCATGAAAAACACTTGAAAAAATACAGTTTTTTTTTAAGTCACAGTCGTGACATCTATATAATATGTACATATAAACCTGCTCGGATGCGAATGGAACGTTGTGTGAAAATTTCAAAGCAATCGGTGAAGAACTTTCTGAGATTAACTATTTTGAACAAACGATCATTTACATTCTTATATATATAGATATATATATATATATGCTAGCAGTACCCGGCCACGCATAGGCCGGGTACTGCTAGTATATATTCCTGTGCCCTGGAACCTTCCCCATCCCTCAGTCCCCCCCACAATTCCCCCCTCACCCGTCCCCTCGGCCTCCCAACCATTCCCCACTTACCTCTTCCTTCCCACCATGCCCCACTCCCCTGTCCCTTTGTCTTACCCAGCATTCTCCATTCCCTCATCCCCTCGTCCCCACTATCCCAAACTCCCCCGTCCCCTCGTCCTTCCCAACCATTACACCCTCCCTTGTCCCCTCGTCCTCCCCACCATCTCTCGCTTCCGTCCCTTTGTTGTCCCCACCATTCTCAACTCCCTCGTCCGATGCCCTACCAAATGGTTTCAAGTTCTCATCAGAAAATTGGGAACATCGAATGATCTGATGTTCCCATCACTGAAATATAAGAAAAACAGGTAAAAAATGAAATGAAAATATGAAAAAGTAAAACAAAATAAACTTTACTCACAAAATGAATGGTATGGTAAACAACACAGCTGAATTCCAACGCAATTCACACAAATTAATTAAATCAAAATGAAAATAAATCAAAATCTATGACAATTCAATTTATCAATGCAATCAAAAACATTGAAATGGAATTGTAACATATTTAGTATTGCATGTGTGTTCCTCTTACATGCAACAGATGGCGCTGTTTTTCAAAAACGCATGTTTTTACTTGCCACAAAGATGGCATCTATATAGTAGGTATATAAAAAGACGCGCATATTCGAATGTAACATTGTGTCAGAATTTCAAAGCAATTGGTGAAGAACTTTTGGAGATAGCAGGATGTGTTGGTCTTACATCCAACAGACGGCGATGTTTTAAAAAAAAAAACATGTTTTCTCTGGTAACAGGTAAGGCATGTATATAGTAAGTATATAGAAACACGCGCCTATTTGAATGCACCGTCGTGTCAAAATTCGAAAGCAGTCGGTAAAGAGGTTTCGAAGATTTCTCTCATGTGAAAAACACATGAAAAACACAGTTTTTCAAAAAAAGAATGTTTTTTTCCGTCACAGACATGACATCAATATAATACGTATATAAAAACCTGATCGGAGGCGAATGGAATACTATGAGAAAATTTCAAAGCCATCGATGAAGAAATTTCGGAGATTAGCGATTTTGAACAAATGAACATTTCCATTTTCATTTATATATATATATATATATATATATATATATATATATATATATATATATATATATATATATATATATATATATATATAATATATAATATATATATATATATATATATATATATATATATATATATATATATATATATATATATATATATATATATATGTCGTACCTAGTAGCCAGAACGCACTTCTCAGCCTACTATGCAAGGCCAAATTTGCCTAATAAGCCAAGTTTTCCATAATTAATATATTTTCTCTAATTTTTTTCTTATGAAATGATAAAGCTACCCATTTCATTATGTATGAGGTATATTTTGTTTTATTGGAGTTAAAATTAACCTAGATATATGACCGAACCTAACCAACCCTACCTAACCTAACCTAACCTATCTTTATAGGTTAGGTTAGGTTAGGTAGGTTAGGTACTCGAAAAACAATTAATTCATGAAAACTTGGCTTATTAGGCAAATCGGGCCTTGAATAGTAGGCTGATAAGTGTGTTCTGGCTACAAGGTACGACATATATATATATATATATATATATATATATATATATATATATATATATATATATATATATATATATATATATATATATATATATATATATATATATATATATGTCGTACCTAGTAGCCATAACGCACTTCTCAGCCTACTATGCAAGGCCCGATTTGCCTAATAAGCCAAGTTTTCACGAATTAATTGTTTTACGACTACCTAACCTAACCTAACCTAACTTTTTCGGCTACCTAACCTAACCTAACCTATAAAGATAGGTTAGGTTAGGTTAGGTAGGGTTGGTTAGGTTCGGTCAAATATCTACGTTAATTTTAACTCCAATAAAAAAAAATTGACCTCATACATAATGAAATGGGTAGCTTTATCATTTCATTAGAAAAAAATTAGAGAAAATATATTAATTCAGGAAAACTTGGCTTATTAGGCAAATCGGGCCTTGCATAGTAGGCCGAGAAGTGCATTCTGGCTACTAGGTACAATATATATATATATATATATATATATATATATATATATATATATATATATATATATATATATATATATAGATATATATATATATATATATATATGGCACAACTCTCCTAAACACGAGAGTTAAGTATACAACTTTAGAACACTTTCCCACCAGGAGACTCGAACCCTAGCCAGCACAGAAGCCTTCCAGCAACTGGCATAACAGGTACGCCTTAACCCGCTCCACCACCCGCTCAGACCCTTAAAAGAGATGGTAATTTCGGAGTATTTAAATACCCCAAAGATCAACACCTCCCAAGAGCACCAGAGCAAGTGAGGGGTCATTTATACGTTAATTTCATCAAGTCCCTGTTAATATGGGAAGACACAGTGTCTCTGCTTAAGGCACAACTTTCCTAAACACGAGAGTTAAGTATACAACTTTAGAACACTTTCCCACCAGGAGACTCGAACCCTAGCCAGCACAGAAGCCTTCCAGCATCTGGCATAACAGGTACGCCTTAACCCGCTCCACCACCCGCTCAGACCCTTAAAAGAGATGGTAATTTCGGAGTATTTAAATACCCCAAAGATCAACACCTCCCAAGAGCACCAGAGCAAGTGAGGGGTCATTTATACGTTAATTTCATCAAGTCCCTGTTAATATGGAAAGACACAGTGTCTCTGCTTAAGGCACAACTCTCCTAAACATGAGAGTTAAGTATACAAGTCTAAGTATACAAGTTAAGTATACAAGTTAAGTATACAAGTATAAGTCTAAGTATACAAGTTAAGTATACAAGTTAAGTATACAAGTTAAGTATACAAGAGAGTTAAGTATTCGAGTCTCCTGGTGGGAAAGTGTTCTAAAGTTGTATACTTAACTCTCGTGTTTAGGAGAGTTGTGCCTTAAGCAGAGACACTGTGTCTTCCCATATTAACAGGGACTTGATGAAATTAACGTATAAATGACCCCTCACTTGCTCTGGTGCTCTTGGGAGGTGTTGATCTTTGGGGTATTTAAATACTCCGAAATTACCATCTCTTTTAAGGGTCTGAGCGGGTGGTGGAGCGGGTTAAGGCGTACCTGTTATGCCAGTTGCTGGAAGGCTTCTGTGCTGGCTAGGGTTCGAGTCTCCTGGTGGGAAAGTGTTCTAAAGTTATATATATATATATATATATATATATATATATATATATATATATATATATATATATATATATATATATATATATATATATATATATATATATATATATATATGTCGTACCTAGTAGCCAGAACGCACTTCTCAGCCTACTATGCAGGGCCCGATTTGCCTAATAAGCCAAGTTTTCCTGAATTAATATATTTTCTCTATTTTTTTCTTATGAAATGATAAAGCTACTCATTTCATTATGTATGAGGTCAATTTTTTTTATTGGAGTTAAAATTAACGAAGATATATGACCGAACCTAACCAACCCTACCTAACTTAACCTAACCTATCTTTGTAGGTTAGGTTAGGTTAGGTAGCCGAAAAAGTTAGGTTAGGTAGGTTATGTAGTCGAAAAAACATTAATTCATGAAAACTTGGCTTATTAGGCAAATCGGGCCTTGCATAGTAGGCTGAGAAGTGCGTTCTGGCTACTAAGTACATATATATATATATATATATATATATATATATATATATATATATATATATATATATATATATATATATATATATATATATATATATATATATATATATATATATTCTCACTGAATACTTTAATCCTTTCCTGTCCTGTCCTACCACCCCTATTATTTTTTTTTATTTTATTGCAATGCTACAGTTTACAGAAAACACAAACTTATATAGCAATATACCACTCAGTGTTCGAATATACCTCGTCCAGCTCTTCGGGGGTCGGGTGCGTACCCAAGATATATATATATATATATATATGTCGTACCTAGTAGCCAGAACGCACTTCTCGGCCTACTATGCAATGCCCGATTTGCCTAATAAGCCAAGTTTTCATGAATTAATTGTTTTTCGACTACCTAACCTACCTAACCTAACCTAACCTAACATTTTCGGCTACCTAACCTAACCTAACCTATAAAGATAGGTTAGGTTAGGTTAGGTAGGGTTGGTTAGGTTCGGTCATATATCTACGTTAATTTTAACTCCAATAAAAAAAATTGACCTCATACATAGTGAAATGGATAGTTTTATCATTTCATAAGAAAAAAAATAGTGAAAATATATTAATTCAGGAGAACTTGGCTTATTAGGCAAATCAGGCCTTGCATAGTAGGCTGAGAAGTGCGTTCTGGCTACTAGGTACGACATATGTCTATATATATATATATATATATATATATATATATATATATATATATATATATATATATATATATATATATATATATATATATGTATATATATATATATATATATATATATATATATATATATATACATATATATATATATATATATATATATATATATATATATATATATATATATATATATATATATATATATATATATATATATATATATATATATATATATATATATATATATATATATTGAGGACGGAGGAGGGGGACGGACACGTGGTGAGCAAGGTCCTACACTTGAACCAATTTCAACGAGGATCACGATGCCTGAGCCAGCCAAGACTTGACCTGTGTAGGTATGAATACCTGCTGAAGGCCCTGGGTGTGACAAGAAGAACCGTATCTCCTTCATTCCAACATTATGAACGTTGAAAGGTGCGTTGTCTGAGCTTTGTGTATGGCGACGCAGGTACAGTGTATGGGAGGGTGAGGGGAGGGTCGTCGTCGTCTCAGTGCCGCCACCCACCAGCCCCCAAGGCGGGGAACGGGGTGAAGGGGGGAGTGATGGGGGAGGCTCTCGAGCTGCCTTCAGTGATGTTAGTGGAAAGTTAGTGCGTTCATAAGCAAATTGGTGAGTGTAGTGTTAAAACAAAGTGCACTAGTGATTTCCCCGAGTGTTTGATAGTGTGTAACAAGTGTGACGGCAGCCTCCCTCGTATGCCCCCCCTCCACCACCCCCGCCCGCCATCTTCCCCCACCCCGCTACCTGCGCCCGACCCAGCCAGCCGCCCATCACCACACAGCCTACCCACACACGGTGCCCAGGCCATGCCCAACTCCCCCAGGAGGGTAATGCTTGCCGTGTTACTCTCCATCTGGGAAGGAGAGGGTGCACTCAGCGGGCAGCCAGGCGTCATCATATCTAGGCATGGCACATGTCGCACCTGACACACAGCCTCTTTCCAGCCAAGAAGATGGCCACCCAAGAGGAAACTGTCAAGTGTGTGACAGACGGTATCGTCTCAATTCAAATGGAACTGTCCGCTATCATTCTCTCAATTCAGGTGGTTGTCTAGGGTCTAGGCGCCTGCCCCGGGGCAGTGACGATGGACAACCTGCTGCAGGAGCGAGGAACAATACCTCCCTCAACTTCATTTCAGCAGATAATCTGCTTGAAGCAATCAAAGCGACGTCCACCAGGACCTTGCCCCACATCCCCAAGGCTGCCCGTCATCAAGCAGCAGCCAAACTCACCAGTCTGCTGACAAAGGTCAACAATGCTCCCAGAACCTCTGGACCGTGGCACAATCTCCTTCTATTTGGGAATGCATGCCTAGCATTACCGCCCAGGAGAGACAAGTCATTAGCAACCTCTGTAATCAGGGCACTTAATGAATTCCCCAGAGCAGACAACCTGGTCCGCCTCCCCCCTCGTGCCAAGAACACCAGCCGCAGGACGACCAACAATAACTCATCTGAGAACCACAAAATGAGAGCACAGATCACCAGGAAAAAAGAAGAGGGCAATACCACAGGTGCCATCAGAATCATGACCAGCGATGACACTATTGCCCCCAGGAACGCCACGACAGCAGAGGCTCTTCAAGACAAACACCCACCCAGAGCCCCCGACAGCAGCAGGGATCCCCAGGAAAACAATGCTGGCATAGAACCCTTGACTGTTCGAGAATCTGAGGTGTACAAAGCAGCCATGTCTTTCCCAACAGGTTCAGCAGGGGGCTTTACAGGCCTAAGACCCCAGCACATCAAACAAATGCTGAACCCGGCGCTTGGAGATGCTGCAAAGGATCTTCTAGTGGAACTTACCAGATTCTCCAACATGTGTTTGGCTGGCGGCATCCCTGAGGACATCAGGCCTGTCTTTTATGGAGCAGCACTCTGTGCTCTAAAGAAGAAGGATAGGGGTATCAGGCCCATTGCCGTTGGCAATACCCTCCGACGCCTTGTAGCTATGGCTGCAGTGAGATCTATCAGCCAGGAAGCAGTCACCTTGCTGAAACCTCATCAGCTCGGGTTTGGGATCCCCCTAGGTTGTGAAGCTGCAGCACATGCAGCGCGGGCTTACATTGCTGATCTCCCGGACCAGAAGGCACTAGTAAAGCTTGACTTCAAAAATGCCTTCAATCAAGTCAGACGAGACGCTGTCCTCAGGGCTGTACACAACCATTTCCGTCCCCTTTACCCATTCATCCGATCGTGCTACAGTGGGGACTCTAAGCTTCTTTTTGGGGAGCATGAAATAAACTCCTGTGAAGGTGTCCAACAAGGTGACCCCTTAGCCCCCCTCCTTTTCTGCCTAACTATCAAAGAGGTCACTGATAGTCTGACAAGCGAGCTAAACATCTGGTACCTGGATGATGGCACTCTAGCTGGAACTCCGGAAACCATTTTGGAGGATATAAGGAAAATCCAGGAGCAGGGAGCAGCCTTAGGCCTCATTCTCAATGCATCCAAATGTGAAATAATCTCCCGCAACCCAGACATCACTGGGCAAATACAAAATGTTCTTCCAGACATTCTCGTTGTCGAGCCACCGGACTGCACTCTCCTGGGTGCCCCCATTGGCCCACGAGCAATCGAGGAGGTCCTGGTTGCAAAAATCACTGACCTAAAAGAGAATGCAGGACAGGATTGACAAGATTGATGCCCATGATGCTCTCTTTCTCCTTACAAGATGCCTGTCTCTCCCTAAGTTGACCTACTTTCTGAGATGTTCTCCATCCTACAGCAGCCCTAAGTTAAATGTGTATGACACCCTTCTGAGGTCCATGCTGGTGAAAGTCCTGAACCTGAAATTGGACGACTCTCAGTGGGAGCAAGCAACCCTTCCTGTAAGACTCGGCGGCCTTGGTGTCCGCACAGCCTCCCAAATTGCTCTACCAGCCTTCCTTTCCTCCTCTCATGCATCGCACGACCTCGTCAGAGATATTTTACCTGCAACCCTGAGGGATTCAGCAGGAATACACGATCCTGCTTTCACTGAATATTCAAATCAGTGGGATGTTCTTGCAGCCCCAGCAACCATTATAGAGCCAACAAAACAACACAAACAGTCCGGCTGGGACCACCCTCTAGTGGAAAAAGTAGCTGATGCCATGCTCAGCGTCGCAACATCATACAAGGAGAAAGCCCGCCTCAGAGCAGTGAGTGCCCCCCATGCAGGAGACTTCCTCCTGGCAGTACCCATGTCAGCAATGGGCACGCGCCTAGATCCAGAATCCCTTCGTGTAGCAGTAGCCCTCCACCTTGGTGCCCCAATTCACACTGAATACAAGTGTATTTGCAACAGGGTGGAAGCAGACCAATACGGACTGCATGGGTTGCATTGCGGAAGCACAAAGGGCTGGCATGCAAGACACAACGAGGTCAATGACATCATCAAGAGAAGCCTCGTCTCAGCTGGGTGCCCAGCGGAGAGAGAACCTCGCATCCTAGGGGTCCAAAACCCGGATTTCCCCGCACTTCGCCCTGATGGCATCACCATATACCCATGGAAGGAGGGTAGACAGTTGGTGTGGGACTACACATGTGTATCCACCCTGGCTGACACCTATGTACACTTCGGAGCTGATCAAGCAGGTGGGGCGGCCAACCACAGGGAAACAGCAAAATCACTCAAGTACAGGCGACTGGAAGGTCAATACCTCTTTGTTCCCATAGCGTCTGAGACGCATGGCCCCTGGGGCAAGAGTGCCTTGGGATTTCTCAAGGAATTGGGTTCCAGGCTCATTGACGTCACCAGAGACCCAAGGGCTTCCAGTTTTTTATTTCAGCGTCTCAGTGTGGCGATCCAGAGGGGAAATGCTTGCTGCGTCCTCGGTTCCTGTCCAGAAGCGGAGGAGCTTCAAGAGATCCATAAGCTTTAGGCATTTGTCTTGTATGTTTTGTAACCTTTAAATACACAATAAAAGAAAAAAAAAAAAAGGGAAGGGGGTGGTAGGAGAAAAGCACACAGAAACTGTATTGGAGGGGACCTACATTCCCTCTAATGCGTTATGTGTGGTTTCCTCCGAGGCTATGGGTCCCCCTTCTTCCAGCCAGAGGTGGTACTCCCTTCCCTATTATTAAAAAAAAAAAAAAAAAAAAAAATATATATATATATATATATATATATATATATATATATATATATATATATATATATATATATATATATATATATATATATATATATATGTCGTACCTAATAGCCAGAACGCACTTCTCTGCCTACAATGCAAGGCCCGATTTGCCTAATAAGCCAAGTTTTCATGAATTAATTGTTTTTCGACTACCTAACCTACCTAACCTAACCTAACCTAACTTTTTCGGCTACCTAACCTAACCTAACCTATAGAGATAGGTTAGGTTAGGTTAGGTAGGGTTGGTTAGGTTCGGTCATATATCTACGTTAATCTTAACTCCAATAAAAAAAATTGACCTCATACGTAATGAAATGGGTAGCTTTATCATTTCATTAGAAAAAAATTAGAGAAAATATATTAATTCAGGAAAACTTGGCTTATTAGGCAAATCGGGCCTTGCATAGTAGGCTGAGAAGTGCATTCTGGCTACTAGGTACGACATATATATATATATATATATATATATATATATATATATATATATATATATATATATATATATATATGTCGTACCTAGTAGCCAGAACGCACTTCTATGCCTACTATTCAAGGCCCGATTTGCCTAATATGCCAAGTTTTCGTGAATTAGTATATTTTCTCTAATTTTTTTCTTATGAAATTATAAAGCTACCCATTTCATTACGTATGAGGTCAATTTTTTTTTATTGGAGTTAAAATTAATTTAGATATATGGCCGAACCTAACCAACCCTACCTAACCTAACCTAACCTATCTTTATCGGTTAGGTTAGGTTAGGTAGCCGAAAACGTTAGGTTAGGTTGTCGAAAAATAAATAATTCAAGAAAACTTGGCTTATTAGGCAAATCGGGCCTTGAATAGTAGGCTGAGAAGTGCGTTCTGGCTACTAGGTACGACATATATATATATATATATATATATATATATCGTGAATTTATATATATATATATATATATATATATATATATATATATTCAAGGCATATATGCAGTCTCCGTGGTGTAGTGGTAAGACACTCGCCTGGCGTTCCGCGAGCGCTATGTCATGGGTTCGTATCCTGGCCGGGGAGGATTTACTGGGCGCAAATCCTTAACTGTAGCCTCTGTTTAACGCAACAGTAAAATGTGTACTTGGATGAAAAAACGATTCTTCGCGGCAGGGGATCGTATTCCAGGGACCATAGGATTAAGGACCTGCCCGAAACGCTACGCGTACTAGTGGCTGTACAAGAATGTAACAACTCTTGTATATATCTCAAAAAAAAAAAAAAAAAAAAAAAATATATATATATATATATATATATATATATATATATATATATATATGTCGTACCTAGTAGCCAGAACTCACTTCTCAGCCTACTATGCAAGGCCCGATTTGCCTAATAAGCCAAGTTTTCATGAATTAATGTTTTTACGACTACCTAACCTAACTTAACTTTTTCTGCTACCTAACCTAACCTAACCTATAAAGATAGGTTAGGTTAGGTTAGGTAGGGTTGGTTAGGTTCGGTCATATATCTATGTTAATTTTAACTCCAATAAAATAAAATTAACCTCATACATAATGAAATGGGTAGCTTTATCATTTCATAAGAAAAAAATTATAGAAAATATATTAATTTAGGAAAACTTGGCTTATTAGGCAAATCGGGCCTTGCATAGTAGGCTGAGAAGTGCGTTCTGGCTACTAGGTACGACATATATATATATATATATATATATATATATATATATATATATATATATATATATATATATATATATATATATATATACATATATATATATATATATATATATATATATATATATATATATATATATATATATATATATATATATATATATATATATATATATATATATATATATATATATATATATTTAGGGGTACCACCACTGGTTTAATTAAAGGGGACCCACATCCTCGAAGAAGAAAATAAATAGTGCTCAGAGAAGAGCTTGTGGATTCTCACTGAATACTTTAATCCTTTCCTGTCCAACCACCCCTATTATTTTTTTTTTTTTTTTTATTGCAATGCTACAGTTTACAGAAAACACAAACTTATATAGCAATATACCACTCAGTGTTCGAAGACCTCGTCCAGCTCTTCGGGGGTCGGGTGCGTACCCAAGATACAGCACGCATTTCCCCTCTGAACAGAGACACTGAGGCGCTGGAACATGAAACTGGCCGCTCCTGGGTGTCTAGTCTTCCAAATGAGTTCCCCGCCCAGCTCCTTCAGGAACTTATGTGCACATTTACCCCAGGCGCCCAGAGTCTCAGATCCTATTGGCACGAACCTGTAACAACGTTCTACGTCCCTGTACTTGTTAGTTTTCTCGGTCTCCCTGAAGGTGGCCGCCCCGCCTCCATCAGCTGTGCTGTACGGTAGATAGGTATCAGCCAAAGTAGATGCATACGTGTAGTCCCACACGACCTGTTTACCTTCCCTCCACGGCTGCACAACTGAGGTTCCCTTTGTGCTGGGCACCCAGCTGAAGCCAAACTTCTCTTGATGATGTCATTGACTGCTTCATGTCTGGCAATCTTTCCCTGTGTCTTACGACAGATGAGACCATGGCTGCCGTATTGATCTGCCCGTGCATGGCCGCAAATACACCGGTGCTCGGTGGAAATAGGGGTGGCAAGACGCAGGGCAACACCAATACTTAGGGTCCGATGGTCCAGGCGGGTGCCCAAGGCGGAATTAGGGACTGCTAACAGGAAGTCCCCCTGCATGGGGCGCTTGCACAACTAGAAGACGCACTTTGTCCTTCCTGGAAGCTGCCTCCATCAATGATGTGGCGATGTTTTCCACTATGGGGCTATCCCATTTGGACTGTTTGCAGTCATTTGGAAAAGTCGGTCGAGGATGAGAGTTGACAAGAGTGTCCCACTGGCCGGCTCCTTCCACGAATTTGGGATCATGAATCCCAATGGAGTCTCTTAGGTATTCCGGTAGTATTTCCTTAACTAATTCACCTGTTGCACTGGTCGAAGATAAGAATGCCAGCAATGCTAACTGTGTCGCCTTGCGAATACCTATTCCCCCGAGTCTAACTGGGAGCGTTGCTTGGTCCCATTGGTCATCTTGCAGGGAGAGGTGTAACACTTTCACGGTTATTGACCTTAGGAGTGTGTCATATTCTGTTAATTTTGGGCTGTCGAAGGAGGGAGCACACCTTAGGAAATAGGTCAGTCTGGGCAAAGCCAGGCACCTTGTGAGAAGGTACAAAGCATCGTGGGCATCCAAAGCCCCTATTCTTCCCTCCATCCTCCTCAGGTCGTTCAGCTTTTCTTCGAGGACTACCTCAATGGCGCTCGAGCCCAGAGGTGCCCCTAGCAGCACACTGTCGGTGGGAGAGATCACTTGGGCTCCTGGCAATATGATTCACACTGCATCTATGGTGTCGTGACGCTGAACCCCGGTTCATTCCGAACACAGCGATTACACAACACATAACACCTTGCCTCAGCAACCGTTACTACCACCGTGTACTCCTACACACACTAGACCCTTGAGGCGTACCACTAGGTTTGTACTGGAACACAATGATTGAACATATGGAAGGTATTTAAAGGCCGTCGGGTTTTGTCATTTAATTACAAAGAATAGACTCTGACAAATAATAACATATTAACATACTCTATTAAGTCAATACACTTCCAATACCCATAGACCACTTGACCTCCGCGATCACCACCCACACTCGTAACTTCCGCCTAAGTCCCTAATACGGAATGATTACTACAACGCTCCACACCCGGTTAGTCTTTCATTCAATACTCACATACTGCAGACTTAACTTGGTCACTAAGATCACATCAGGTTCTCGCATAGCTGTCTGCTACACTTCGCTGCTGCCGCAAACGGAGATCCAGAGGACTTCTCAGTTCAACTCCCACAATCAGACTGACTCCAGTCAGCCATCTACCTCAACCATTTCACCCCGCCTCTCAGGGAAGGTATATTCCGATTAACCTTATCCCTAGAATCGGTAATCTTGTTCCTAGAAGCCTGACGAAGAATAATTCCTCTTTCCAGGAATTATTAATTTGGCTAAACAGCTTCGGTCTTAATCCATTGACCTTTCTTAGATATGTGATCCATAGTCTGTCTACTTAACATGTACTTCCAATCATCATTCGTTAAGTGTTGTAGTAATGATCCTCTAGCTAATAATTCCTACTAACTTGTGGATTACAACACCACTCCTCTCCTTAAACACGCATATGTCCCCATATGCATCATTGCAATGGTTCCATTAGTGCAAGGACCTGGAGGATGCACCCACCATATGTGTACAACTAAAAAATCATCCAATAAGTTCATCATACACACGATGAAATAAATTAAAATTTTCCTCGACATGACTCACAACACTTCTCCAACATATACATTATATTCACATCATAGCACAGGTAAAATAGTCTGTAATAATTTTTCCCATCTCCAACAATGCACATATACCTAAACTGCTGACATATAATTACATACAAACATAACCATAAAATTACATGGACCAGAATGCTGGCACTTAAACAGAAATGACACTAGACATTCATATATACACAACACACATATATCTAAGGTTCTTCATTTTAGTAACAAGTTAATAATAATTTAACATCTTGCCCTGTACTGTTGACATAAGGGCTTACAATGATCACACAATGTTTCACTGGCCTCCTCCACAATTGGCAGCATCACTTCTCTTGTCTTCGTGTCCCATGGTTGCTAGGTCATAGATCCTCCATGACCCAGACAAAACCCAGGCTGTCCAGCCTGGTGAATGTTGTCAATGTCCCATCGTGATCCTGGCCTCCAGAGCAACGGAGATTCCTACCCCAGGGTCAAGTCCCCTCGGGTCTATGCTGCCGTCTCGTTCCAGGGCACCAACCCCAGAACGCTGTAGATACCGCACAGCTCTCTGGTCATCCTTCCTTGCTGTGCTCACCACAACTGTAGAACATTACTCTAGGCCCATCTGCCCAGAGTGTGTCCACCTGTATTCACACCTTCCCGACCGCTGTACCTGCAAAATATTCCCTTGGAGCCCCCTGGCTCGATCCCATCATTACATGACACCCCCTCGGCTCCTTACTCTCTCCCCGTATATAGCCTCAGCGCAGCTGCAAAGCCATTGCAGCTGGCCCTTATCCCTGCTTTGATGTCAGGGGGCGAATTTCGCCTAGAACGTCACGTTGGCTTCACTTCCTCCCCCCCTTTTTTTCTAGAATAACTGAGTGTAGCCTCATAGCTTCCCTTCTACTCTACCTGAAGCTCTGTGACATGATCCCGGGGACCTTCTCAAGCCTAACACTCAGTAATGGTGCCGATGAGGTAATATACAGTATATAAATGCACATACATTATCACAATAAATACTTCATTAAAATAATTTCACAACTAATGTTACTAAAGCATCATACTGCCACTGGCTCGCCTCTAGCAAGATTCCTGGAATAACTTAATTAATGAGACATTAGTATATCTACTTGGCTCGCCCACTGCAACCACCAACACCTGAAATTTTGAAATTCTACCTTATAATCTTATCCATAAGACTTACCCACTCCGACTTTATTAATGAAAATTTTAATGAAAACAATGAAATTTTATTAGTCTTTTATGAGTCTTGCTAGATATATCAACTTGGCTCGCCAACTGCAGCCAAGTCTTGGCTCGCCTACTGCAGTGGATAATTGTAGCCTACTCCTGCAATTATCCACATTTCATCTTATCCATAAGACTTACCCACTCCGACACACCATCACCTCTGGTCATCCCAACCACTGATGACCTCCATATAACGCCACACATCCTCACAACCACTTCCTGCGTCCTAACGCACCGACCTTGCTACGCCGATACTCACCTTACCGACCACTACCTGGCGCCCCTGCGCCACCATATACTCCACAACACCACACTCCATACCAGGCGTCCAAACGCCACTACACTACACCACCCAATTGCGTCCCCAACGCCATCAACACTCGGCGTCTCCAACGCCATCAACACAACACTCGGCGTCTCCAACGCCATCAACACAACACCCGGCGTCCCCAACGCCATCAACACAACACCCGGCGTCCCCAACGCCATCAACACAACACCCGGCGTCCCCAACGCCATCAACACAACACCCGACGTCCCCAACGCCATCAACACAACACCCGGCGTCCCCAACGCCATGAACACAACACCCGGCGTCCCCAACGCCATGAACACAACACCCGACGTCCCCAACGCCATCAACACAACACCCGGCGTCCCCAACGCCATCAACACAACACCCGGCGTCCCCAACGCCATCAACACAACACACCCTGTTCTCTGGTAATCCGATAATTACCTGACCAACACTCGTCAGGTATAATTTCTTGTGTAGTGGCCACCCGCCACATTCTACCACCTGCGTTAACATACTTCAACGCTAATGTCTACAATACACCCGGTGTTACAACAACCAGTTATGCTAAACATGCTACACCTTGGCGCTACAATGCCATGCACTATACTACATCCATAATATCAACAGTCAAAACATGCACATTTCACTACATTAAATACTATGCATTACGCTGGCGTTTAATAAGCCACTACACGTGCATTACACTACACACCCCGGCGTACAAACGCCAATACACAACCATGCACTACACTTGGCGTCCAAACACCAATACACAACCACGCACTACTCCCGGCGCCACACACCCCCACCAACGGGACACTCTCCCCGTGTCCCAAGGTAACACTCTCCATAATGCTACCTGCACCCACAAAAAAATCTCCAAGGACCTCTCCACGGTACACAGACATCGAACCCCAGACGTCAAATTACGCGTCGCTCGCTATGCCTAGGAGTTCACAATTCACTTCGCGTATTTTCTGTATCTATGTAACGCCTGAAATTGCTCGAATCTTTACGTAATATTTAATTATCTTTAAAATATTAGGTTTACACTTTACGTGAAATTTAATTTACGTCATATTACGTAGTTTTCACGCTTGATTTGTCCTTAGCAACGTTTTATCACTATTTCCGCCTTACCAACGATATAAAACAAGCTCCAAGGTGCGGCTTGCTTGGCCCACCCATCGCTTGGCCCGCACATGGCCGCACATGGCCCACGCTGGCCCACATTCACCCGCGCTAGTTTACCTCGCCACGCTGTATAATCCGCACTACGAACACTGTATAATCCGCACTACGAACACTGTATAATCCGCACTACGAACACTGTATAATCCGCACTACGAACACTGTATAATCCGCACGACGAACAATGCACTTGTTTTGGATCCCGATGCTTCAGTGGTCCAGACTTGCCTCTTAGCCATCTCTCGTTGCGGGAATCTGGAAAGAAAGAAATAAACCCCACATGTGCCCCACAATGGCCTAGTCCCTTTAATTAACTAACTCCTCTGACCTGGTCTCACCTGACCCTTCTTTCCTCCGTCTAGTAACCACCATTCTCACCACAACCCGACGTCTACCATTTCCCGAACATTCCCTCACCAACTAAACCAGAACCACACTTCGTTCATCTCGCACAGTGTTCCAAAACCTGTTTGCGCTGCCACCAAATATGTCATCTACCAATTCCCTAACATTCCCTCACCAACCAAACCAGGAACACTATGAGGGGACAGATGGAAGGTATTTAAAGGCCGTCGGGTTTTGTCATTTAATTACAAAGAATAGACTCTGACAAATAATAACATATTAACATACTCTATTAGGTCAATACACTTCCAATACCCATAGACCACTTGACCTCCGCGATCACCACCCACACTCGTAACTTCCGCCTAAGTCCCTAATACGGAATGATTACTACAACGCTCCACACCCGGTTAGTCTTTCATTCAATACTCACATACTGCAGACTTAACTTGGTCACTAAGATCACATCAGGTTCTCGCATAGCTGTCTGCTACACTTCGCTGCAGCTGCAAACGGAGATCCAGAGGACTTCTCAGTTCAACTCCCACAATCAGACTGACTCCAGTCAGCCATCTACCTCAACCATTTCACCCCGCCTCTCAAGGAAGGTATAATCCGATTAACTATAATTCATGACACTATTGGTGGCGGTGTCACTCTGTTCATGACACTATTGGTTGTGGTGTCACTCAGTTCAATACACTATTGGAGGCGGCGTCACTCTGTTCATTACACTAATGGAGGCAGCATCACTATGTTCATGACACTATTGGTGGCGGCGTTACTCTGTTCATGACACTATTGGTGGCGGTGTCACTCTGTTCATTACATTATTAGTGGCAACGTCACTCTGTTCATGACACTATTGGTGGCGGCGTCACTCTGTTCATGAAAATATTGGTTGCGGCGTCACTCTCTTCATTACACTATTGGTGGCGGTGTCACTCTGTTCATGACACTACTGGAGGCGGCGTCATTTTGTTCATGACACTATTGGTGGCGGTGTCATTCTGTTCATGACACTATTGGTAGCAGAGTCACTCTTTTCATGACACTATTGGTTACGGCGTCACTCTGTTCATGACACTATTGGTGGCAGCGTCACTCTGTTCATTACACTATTAGTGACGGCGTCACTCTGTTCACGACACTATTGGTGGCGGCGTCATTCTGTTCATGACACTTTTGGTCGCGGTGTCACTCTTTTCATGACACTGTTGGTGGCGGCGTCACTCTGTTCATGACACTATTGGTTATGGCGTCACTCTGTTCATTACAGTATTGGTGGCAGCGTCATTTTGTTCATGACACTATTGGTTGCGGCGTCACTCTTTTCAGGACACTATTGGTGGCGGCGTCACTCTATTCATGATACTATTGGTTGTGGCGTCACTCTTTTCAGGACACTATTGGTAAAGCCGTCAGTCTGTTCAAGACACTATTGGTGGCGGCGTCACTCTGTTCATAACATTATATGTGTCGGCGTCACTTTGTTCACGATACTATTGGCGGCGGCGTCACTCTGTTCATGACTCTATTGGTGGTGGTGTCAGTCTGTTCATAACATTATATGTGTCGGCGTCACTTTGTTCACGATACTATTGGCGGCGGCGTCACTCAGTTCATGTCTCTATTGGTGGTGGTGCCAGTCTGTTCATAACATTATAGGTGTCGGCGTCAATCTGTTCATGACACTGTTGATGACGGCGTCACTTTGTTAATGACACTATGTGCGGCGGCGTTACTCTGTTCATGACACTATTGGTGACGGCGTAACTCTGTTCATGACACTATTGGTGGCGGAGTCACTTTGTGACACTACTGATGGAGGCGTCAATCTATTCACGACACTATTGTCGGGTGCGTCACTCTGTTCATGACACTATTGGTTGCTACGTCACTTTGTTCATGAACTTTTGGTGGCGGTGTCACTCTGCTAATGACACTATTGGTGGCATCGTCACTCTGTTCATGACACTGTTGGTGGTGGCGTCACTCTGTTCATTACAATATTGGTGGCGGCGTTAGTCTATTCATGACACATTTGTGGCGGCGTCACTGTGTTCAAGACACTATTGGTAGCAGAGTCACTCTTTTCATGACACTTTAGGTAACGGCGTCACTCTGTTCATTACACTATTGGTAGTAGCTTCACTCTGTTCCATAACACTATTGGTGGCGGTGTCACTCAGTTAATTACACTATTAGTGGCGGTGCTGTTACTGTTCGTTCCCACCACTCGTAATATTGGGTACAGTGTTAAGTATAGTCTAGGGTCACTAGCCGTATCTAAATGATATACCAGGGTGCCCGGTGATACAGTACAAGAAAGAAAAAATATAATACCATGTTATAAACATAGGCACAACTTATATATATATACATATATATTATAATATATTTAACACACAAACTAATGGCATGTAATGTCAATACTATCAAACATGGCAATCACTTTGAATAACACTAGTGAATCAATGGGTAATTAATTAAAAGGTAAAGTTCCTTCAGACAAAAATTATGCTACATTACTACAACAGTACAGAACACTTAACCGAGTATGTTTCCCAGGTGACGTCTCTCAGCGAACTGAGCTCTCTCTCCGACACTACCCATAATTCTCGTAAAAGTCACAAGTCAAAATTCAAAAGTTTCATGAACAGAGTAACGCCGCCACCATTAGTGTCATGAACAGAGTGACCCCGCCACCATTAGTGTCATGAACAAAGTGACGCCGCCACAAATAGTGTTATGGAACAGCGTGACGCCGCCGCAAATAGTGTTATGGAACAGAGTGACGCCGCCACCAATAGTGTTATGGAACAGAGTGACGCCGCCACCAGTAGTGTTATGGAACAGAGTGAAGCTGTTACCAATAGTGTTATGGAGCAGAGTGACGCCGCCAGCAATAGTGTCATGAACAGAATGTCGCCGCCACCAATAGTGTGATGGAACAGAGTGACGCCACCACCAATAGTGTCATGAACAGAGTGACGCCGCCTCCAATACTGTTATGGAACAGATTTACGCCGCCACCAATAGTGTTATGGAACAGAGTGACGCCGCCTCCAATAGTGTTATGGAACAGAGTGACGCTGCCACCAATAGTGTCAGGAACAGAGTAACGCCGCCACCAATAGTGTCATGAACAGATTGACGCCGCCACCAATAGTGTTATGGAACAGAGTGACGCCGCCACCAATAGTGTCAGGAACAGAGTGACGTCACCACCAATAGTGTCATGAACAGAGTGACGCCGCCTCCAATAGTGTTATGGAACAGAGTGACGCCGCCGCCAATAGCGCTATAGAACAGAGTGACGCCGCCACCAATGGTGTTATGGAACAGATTGACGCCGCCACCAATAGTGTTATGGAACAAAGTGACGCCGCCACCAATAATGTTATTGAACAGAGTGACGCCGCCACCAATAGTGTTATGGAACAGAGTGACGCCGCCGCCAATAGTGTTATGGAACAGAGTGACGCCGCCTCCAATAGTGTCATGAATAGAATGTCGCCGCCACCAATAGTGTTATGGAACAGAGTGACGCCGCCGCCAATAGTGTTATGGAACAGATTGACGCCACCACCAATATTGTCATGAACAGATTGACGCCGCCACCAATAGTGTTATGGAACAGAGTGACGCCGCCACCAACAGTGTTATGGAACAGAGTCACGCCGCCACCTATAGTGTCGTGAACAGAGTAACGCCGCCACAAATATTGCATGAACAGAGTGACTCCGCCACCAATATTGCATGAACAGAGTGACGCCGCCACCAATAGTGTTATGGAACAGAGTGATGCCACAACCAATAGCGTCACGAACAGAGTGACGCCGCCACCAATAGTGTTATGGAACAGAGTGACGCCACAACCAATAGTGTCATGAACAGAGTGACGCTGCCACCAATAGTGTTATGGAACAGAGTAACGCCGCCACCAATAGTGTCATGAACAGAGTGACGCCGCAACCAATAGTGTCATGAACAAAGTGACGCCGCCTCCAATAGTGTCATGAACAGAGTGACACCGCCAACAGTAATGTCATGAACAAAGTGACGCCACCACCAATAGTATCATCAATAGAGTGACACCGCCACCAATAGTGTCATGAACAAAGTGACGCCGCCATCAATAGTGTCATGAACAAAGTGACGTCGCCACTAATAGTGTCATTAACAGAGTGACACCGCCATCAATAGTGTCATGAACAAAGTGACGCCGCCACCAATAGTGTCATGAACAGAGTGTCGCCGCCACCAATAGTGTTACGGAACAGAGTGACGCCGCCACCAATACTGTTATGGAACAGAGTGACGCCGCCACCAATAGTGTTATGGAACAGAGTGACGCCGCCACCAGTAGTGTCGGGAATCCGACACACACATACACACACACACATAACATAGTATCACCCTTTTTTCGTTTTCCCTTCAGGAAAGAAAATGGGATATCCCGTGACGTCATAGACAACACGTAGATTTCAATGTTCTAATGATGTTTATAGAAAAGTTTTGTATCTAGATTTAACAAAAAAGTAATGAACAAGACTGAATATAATTATTGTTATGGCCCTCTCGGGTCGCAACTGGGTTCTTACTCTGATGTTGTTAGAGGAAGGGTATCCGGCCCCAAGCCAGTAGTGGCTTTCAAGGGATGAGATCCGTAACGCAAGTAACTTAAAGGGGAAGGGAAATAAAGTCAAGAACTTAATACTATAATTATTACCATCACCAATAAATAATATATAAAAGATTACACGGGGGGAGGGGTATTAACACTGCACAGGGGAATTATTTACACTGTCGTCTTCTCCTGAAGACTCTGGATCCTCTCGGTGCCAAGCTCTCGGTGCTCTCGTGGTCTCTCGACGAATCCTTCGACAAGCTGAGTCTACCCCGGACACAGGCCAGCAAAAAACACAGTTCCACTGGGGCACCGCCGTGGAGGCCGTCAACCACAAGTCCAGCAAACTGCTGGCAGGTTCCGGATCAGCAACGCTGTTCAGGCCACTCCACGAGCGATACTAGGGTAGCGCCCTAGTCAGGAGCCTCGCGTGATACCACAGATCACTCTCTTGTCCACAATACCCCAGTGGTCAATCGTCTCCAGCAGTCGGTCCCGGGTACGACAATCCTTCAACTGCCACTACACTGGCAGGGTAACACCACAGTGTTCCTCCGGGAGGCGACTCACAGCTGCTGCAGCAAAGCACTTGGAATGGGGACGGCTGCCTTGGGTAGACTGACTCAACTTCCCTTACAGCAGTCCCAGGTCGACTCTTTAAGCAGACACATCATCAATAACAGGGACACACTAAAGCACCTCACTTACAGGCTCAGACACAAACGTCCGACATATCCACTCCATAGATGGCGTTGTCGTCTGAGCACCACCTCACCAGAGGTCAGCGGCGGCTGCGTGGTGAGCTGAACAGGACTGGAAACTGGCCCTCGTGGCCAGTACACTTCGTCCTCACCAGGTGTCGTCGTCCATTTGGAGGGGGTTTCGGGAGCTGACCCACAGATGGCGCGGTCGTCACTGCTCCGTGCTCGGACGTCGGGCTCGGGTCCGTAACAATTATTAACACCAAAATGTAGCTAGGTTCCCTTGTTAATGTAAAATTACTTTGAGAAGTGAACCAGGCTGAGGGCGTTGGCCCCAAAGAGAGACCGACGCTCCCACTCCACAACAATAACAAAACAGCCCTACGCTGTGCAAGGCTTTAGAGCTGGTGAAACCAACTAGACACCCCAATTACGCGTCAACAACCAGCAATACAGCCTATTAACATCACAACAACGACCGTATTCGGCTTATCAAGTATTGTATTTGAAATTATAGTGTACACATATTTTGGTTTATAAATAAGTCGGTCACGATGTATGAAGAAAACAAACACAATGTACGTGTACTCCATTACAGCCCTCACATTTCATGTCATACCTGTAATTGATATGTTTAGGGAACTTTGATTAATTCCTTGCATCCCATACAGGTAAATTGTGATAGGAGCACCAAGAATCTGTGCAGACAGTTGGTCCATACACATAATTAACTACTTGTTTGCCAAACCTTGTCCTTCCCACCAGCCGCCATTACGTGGCACAAAGAGGCAGGGCCACCCCCATCTTGATACTTCACCTACACGCCTTAGCAGGCCCCCACAACAGGCTCAGCTAAGCCATTTTAGTATAGTAGTATTAGTAGTCATAATTAGTAATTATTACTAGTAGATTAGACCACCATATGTGGTATGATGTAATGATAAGTGAAACACCACATGTGGTATTATAATATTATAAAGGGTAAACAATTGGTAGTTTAAGAAGGAGCCATCTCAAAGTGGTTTAGGCTACCAATTGTCCCCCCCATAATGTGAGATAATTTCAGGCAGTTTACAAGTACATACAGTTCACTCAATTAATTCTTACTTACTGAGAAAAATAAATAAGACAGAACTTTATCTTATTAAAGTCTATTTAAAAAAGAGAATAGCTGCCTGAAGTTTCTCCACATTAATTTGGTCCTTCGAACCTAGATATAATATACATAACATTAGTGCAATATTACCTTCACAAATTATAGCAGGAAGACACTGCTATATTTTTGCATTTTTCTAGCCTAACTTTTCAATCTCATAGCAAACAGAACTTACAACAAGCACTATTATTGTTCTGGCAGTACCAAAGGGACAATTGTGCTTTTTTCATTTCATTACAAGAGGTTGATAAGAGGCTACTTTACTTATAAGTTACTTATAAATGTTTTTTGTAATTTTAAGCATATAAAACATTACTTTATTACTTTAATATTGCATTATTACTGCCATTACTGTATCAATTACTGCATGCCACATTATTTACAACTAATTCTTGCACAAGGGTAGGACAGTTTAGGCTGGTGTTGTACAGCAACCTAGTCTAATTTATTGTGCTAGCCTGGTGTAAGGGTAAGAATTTTACACTTGTCTAGAGTTGAACACATATTACAACCTAGCAAGTACATATTTTTATGCAGTATTTAAGACAACCCGAATTGTGTTGTCAACATGATATCAATATAACTATAGGCATAATTTAACTATAATCATTTCACCTTTGAGTGTTAACCTGTGTCTCTGTACCAACCAAGAGTGATAAAGAAAGGCTAACTTGCGGATACCAGCATTGATACAGGTCTACCATTCAAATTATAGTGTGTATGATTATACAGTGTATATTTAAATAAATGATTAGTAGCTCTAGTTTGGAAACTAGTGGCTCTACTAATACAAGTGCCAGAAATAGTCCTGACACTTGTCCTACCCGACTAACAAGTACTTCCAAGATGTCTACTGTCAAAAATGTAAAAATAACCCTAACCAGTATGAAGGGACATTTGACACGACAGATTAGCAAATGTGAAGACTTGAGTAATCAAACTCCAGTTAATTATGCAGCACTGGAAAACTATCGTAAGCTTGCACAGAACAAATATCACCATGTGTTGCAACAAATGATGAAATATTAAGAATTACTTAACGTTACCAATATTGATGAAGATACAATGAACAACATACTACAAGAAAACTCTGATTTTGAGGATGCAATGTTTGCAAGGTTGCAACACTTTGATGATATCATAAATGCCCATAAAGCCAATATAAATATTGCAACCACAACTTCCCAGAACCAGACAGCACCAGAAGTCAAATTGCCATCACTCAGTCTCCCAACTTTTTCTGGAACAGAGGACGAGAGTTGGGACGGTTTCTGGAGCAAATTTGTCGATTCTGTGGATTCTAATGCTAATGTACCAAAAACGACAAAGTTTACATACTTAGAGAGTGTCTTAAAGGATGAAGCGTTTCAGGTGGTCTGTAATCTGAATCACACAGATGACGATTATGACAATGCAGTACAACTCCTGAAAGATAATTATGCTAAACCAGAAAGGACCATCAGAATTCTAACACAGAAACTGTTAGACATTAAACCTCCAAATAATACAGCAGTCTCACTCCAAGCCTTCAGATTGGAGCTTGAGTCCATGCTCAAGGCACTTAAAAATAAAGTGAACTTGCATGCATCAGATTGGATAATCCAAGTCCATATGACACGAAAATTACCCAGGGACATACTGGATTAGTTGTTTGTGTTATTTGGTAAGTCCTCCCTAACAGTAACGGAGATTACCAAGGGTTTACAAACCATCATAGAACGAGAAAGAGTTAATCCAGAAGGAAAAGCGACATCTAAACCTTCGTCTACTACTAATAGTAAACAACAGAGTACAAACAGTACTCCAAACAAAGCTAAAACAACTTCCCCCTCCACAAAGTGGAATCAAAGCAGAGTGGGCACATATGCAGTTGGTCCCTCCAAACCTACAGTTAACGCGTCACCCAAAACGGTGACTCCTCAAAATACTGTTAACGTCTGGAGACCATGTGTGTCTTGTGAGCAATCACATTCCATGTACAATTGCAGACGTTACCCCGATCGTGCAACACTCAAAAACGACTCAAGGAGTTACATAGATGTACCAAGTGTATAAGGGAACATCATCCCGACAACTGTACAACTACAATACACACCTGCAATAGGTGCCATAAGGGTCAACACCATACAGCACTTTGTGGGGACACAAGTACAAAGTCTGCCAAACCACAGGAGGAGGAAGGAGCTACCACTTCAGTACAGCTTTGTACTGTGTTACCTGACATAAGTGTCTTCTCAACAAGGTCTAAACATAAATCAGCTCTACCTACTGCACGATTGATCATTAGAAATGGAAAGAACAAGGCCACCGTACGTGGATTATTTGATCAAGGGTCCCAACTGACCTTTATATCAAAGGAGTTGGTAGATAAACTGAAACTTACACCTGTAGAGGAGACACGAATAAACATAGCAGGATTTCTGACTGACTCAGGAGCCCGAGCTTACAGGGTAGTACGACCCAAAGTACAATTAGGAGGTTATGTACGAAAGGTACTAGCACTGGTAGTTGATAGATTCCCAACAGACCTGTATGTAGAAGGTCTAGGAACAACAGCCAAATTCCTGGAAGAAAAGGGAATTCCTTTGGCTGATTAATTACATCGAACAACCTTTCCAATATTGGAATTCTTATGGGATCAGATGTCTACCATAAGTTTATCATAGGAAAGGAAGATTACCACGGTATGAACGTGTTAACATCTGCAGGTGGCTATTTACTAACAGGCCCAGTATTACGGCTGAAACAACCCGCACCTGTAGACCACCAACATGCCAACACAGTAATGGTTGCATGACTAAGAGACCAGTCTCCACTGCAACACAGAGGCATGTCCGAGGATGAGCTTGATCCCCCAGTACATAAATTATGGGACCTGGCAACTCTCGGCATTGTCCCTGAACAACCTAGCCCAGATGATGACTGGACTTACAAACAATACCTGGACTCAGTTATCTACAAAGATAATCAGTACTGGGTCAGGTTACTATGGAAGCTGAATCACCCTCAGCTACCCGTCAACCACTTTATGGCACAAAATCAATTAAGATCACAGGTGTTGCGCTTACAAAGACAACCTGAGTACTTGAAGTTGTACAGCTCGATGACAAATTTATCGAAGTTGTAACAAATGATAACCCAAAGGAAGGACACTACCTGCCACACCATCCTGTACAGAAGAATTCAGCTACTACCCCACTACAGATAGTATTTAATTGCAGGGCTAAGATGGGGCAGAATAGTGTTTCGTTAAATGACTGCCTTCAAACTACCCCCTAGCCTAACACAAAGGCTTTATGACGTGCGGTTAAAGTTTCGTATAGGGACTTATGCATATACGGCCGACATTAGCAAGGCATTCCTTAGGGTAGGTCTTCAAGAAGAAGACCGGAACTACACAAAGTTCCTATGGATTAAGGATCCTAACGATCCGAACAGTGAATTAATCACTTACCGGTTTGCGTCAGTTTTGTTTGGGGCCACGTCCTCTCCATTTCTGCTTCAAGCTACCTTGGATACGCACTTGAAGAAGTCCAATAGCCCGAAAAAGATGGAAATTAGCGAAAACCTGTATGTGGATAATTTTCAAGGAACAACCAACAGTGAGAGTAAACTGTTGGACATATACCATGAGGGCCAACCGAGAATTAATGGGAGTCAATATGCCTCTCCAGTCTTGGGTCTCTAACAATGACAAATTAAAACAACTGATCGCAACTGAATTTCCCGACTACCAAGTACCCGAGATGACAAAGGTACTAGGTGTCCAATGGAACACGACAACCGATCAGCTGACAATCAAGTCAGTGGAGACAGATACCACTAACTTAACAATGAGGAAATTGCTATTACAAGTCAGTAAACCCTTCGACCCATTAGGACTATTAAGTCCAATACTAATTAATGGGAAGAAGTTGATTTAAGATTGTTGGCAACAAAAGATAGGCTGGGATGATTTTCTAACACCTGCCCTACAAGAAAAATGGCAAGGGTTAGTGAAAGATTTAAGTATCCTAAAGTCTGTCAAGTTTCCTAGGAACACAGTAGTAAATGAAAAGGAACCAATTAAGCTGCATGTATTTTGTGATGCCTCAGGAAAGGCTTATGGTACAGTAGCTTACCTGGTCTCAAATGGGCAAGCCAATTTGCTCACATCAAAGGCCAGAGTGGCACCTTTAAAGAAAAGATCACTGCCACAACTGGAATTAACAGCCTTACTGCTAGGCGTAAGATTGGCTCATTATCTGATCAAGGCCTTAAGCCACATCCACTTTAAAGAAACAGTAGTATGGTCAGATAATGAGGCAGTGCTACAGTGGGTTAAAAACAATAACAGTAAGAATCCTTATGTGAGTAACCGCGTTAAGGAAATACGAGAGTTGTCAGCAGGGTATAAACTAAGATATGTACCTACTAAAGAGAATCCAGCTGACTATCTCTCCCGAGGCCTGACTTTACGGCAATTAACAAAGGCAGAGATGTGGTTCAATGGACCTCAGTGCCTAATCAGCGACCAGTGGCCTGAACAAAAGCCACAAGTCATTGTGACCAATCTCACTGTTCCCACTGAGAACCCGGAACTACCTCGGACTTTGGTAATTGATCCTGCTCGGTACTCTGAACTGAACAAACTTATAGGTGTCACCCAAGTAGTGTTTGATTTTCTAAAGAAAATGGGAATCAAGCATAAATTCCCTAGTGCCCTAAGGTACTGGGTCAAAAGAGCTCAGATCGACACATTCGGGACAGAATTTGACAATGTTCCTAAGAAGCTACAACATGATCTGGGTCTCTGGTTAGACACTGACAATTATAACTTGATAAGATGCGGAGGACGCTTACAGCATGCTGACATAGATCTGGAAGCAAAAACTCCAATATTGCTCCCTCGTCACCACATAGTAAGCAAACTAATTGTGTTACATATACACAAATACTGCACTCTGCATGGTGGGGTATTAGATACTCTCACGGACTTAAGACAACAGTACTGGCTACCCCAAGGTAGACAGACAGTAAAATCCATAATCAAATCCTGTGTTGTTTGCCGGAGATACGATGCCAGAGTGTGTCCATATCCTGGCCCTCCTCCACTTCCGAAGGAACGAGTCGTACATATTCGTCCCTTTGAGACAACAGGAGTAGATTTCACAGGAGCACTAACACTAACAGGCACTAAAGACAAGAAACCAGTAAAAGCCTATATCTGTCTTTTTACTTGTGCCACAACAAGGGCAGTCCATCTAGAAGTGACTCCCGATATGAGTGCCGAAGCATTCTTACAGGCTTTCCGCAGGTTTGCTTCACGTAGATCTTGTCCTAAGTTAATGATTTCAGACAATGGGTCCAACTTAGTGGCAGGAGAAGCATGTCTGAGGAAAATCTGGACACACCCAAAGGTATGACCAGCCCTAACTCAACGGCAGTGCCATTGGAAATTCATACCTCCCAGAGCACCATGGCACGGAGGTTTCTATGAACGCATGGTTGGTACGGTGAAACGTTCCCTACGGAAAAACCTACACCACCAAAGGATTGACCTACAGGAGCTTCAAACAGTAATCATAGAGATAGAAGCACGAGTTAATAACCGACCACTTACCTACCTCTCTGATGAAGTTTTGCAGCGTGAACCATTAAGTCCAGCTCATCTGATGTATGGGAGACCTCTCAAAACACTTGTGTCCCTTACGGACGAGGAACCAGAGGATCCTTCATATGTCAAAGAGAGTGATTTGGCTCAACATTTCAAACATCTTTCAAGGGTGATAAGTCGGTGGAATGACGTATGGACTCGTGAATACCTTACAGCTCTGAGGGAAGATCATTATGGGGCAAACAATCCCTATAACAGAATTAACTTGAACCCTGGTGACATAGTTCTGGTGGATAGTGATGGACCACACTCAGAGTGGCCTACAGGTCAATTAGTCTCTGTTCATCCAGACAGGCAGGGCATCTTGAGAATAGTGAAAGTAAAATGCCGAGGCATCACTACTCTCAAAACTTTAGAGAAATTAGTACCTTTAGAACTGGCCAGGAAAGAAGACTTGCAACGACTTCCAGCACCTGATACGCCAGTACGGGACATACGTCCCCAATGGACTGCTGCACAACAATGTAAACTCAAATTAAAGCAGCACTATAATTCTGAAGGAGAAGAATAAGTGATCGCAGTCCTTACTGGGACTTCGACCCGTGTTCTTCCCCCCCCCCCCCCCCCCCCCGGAATTATGTCGGAAATCCGACACACATACACACACACACACATAACATAGTATCACCCTTTTTTCGTTTTCCCTTCAGGAAAGAAAATGGGATATCCCGTGACGTCATAGACAACACGTATATTTCAATGTTCTAATGATGTTTATAGAATAGTTTTGTATCTAGATTTAACAAAAAAGTAATCAACAAGACTGAATATAATTATTAACACCAAAATGTAGCTAGGTTCCTTTGTTAATGTAAAATTACTTTGAGAAGTGAACCAGGCTGAGGGCGTGGCCCCAAAGAGAGACCGACGCTCCCACTCCACAACAATAACAAAACAGCCCTACTCTGTGCTAGGCTTTAGAGCTGGTGAAATCAACTAGACACCCCAATTACGTGTCAACAACCAGCAATACAGCCTATTAACATCACAACAACGACCGTATCCGGCTTATCAAGTATTGTATTTGAAATTATAGTGTACACATATTTTGGTTTATAAATAAGTCGGTCACGATGTATGAAGAAAACAAACACAATGTACGTGTACTCCATTACAGCCCTCACATTTCATGTCATACCTGTAATTGATATGTTTAGGGAACTTTGATTAATTCCTTGCATCCCATACAGGTAAATTGTGATAGGAGCACCAAGAATCTGTGCAGACAGTTGGTCCATACACATAATTAACTACTTGTTTGCCAAGCCTAGTACTCCCCACCGGTAGCCATTACGTGGCACAAAGAGGCAGTGCCACACCCATCTTGATGCTTCACCTACACGCCTTAGCAGGCCCCAACAACAGGCTCAGCTAAGCCATTTTAGTATAGTAGTATTAGTAGTCATAATTAGTAATTATTACTAATAGATTAGACCACCATATGTGGTATGATATAATGATAAGTGAAACACCACATGTGGTATTATAATATTATAAAGGGTAAACAATTGGTAGTTTAAGAAGGAGCCATCTCAAAGTGCTTGAGGCTACCAATTGTCCCCCCCCCATAATGTGAGATAATTTCAGGCAGTTTACAAGTACATACAGTTCACTCAATTAATTCTTACTTACTAAGAAAAATAAATAAGACAGAACTTTATCTTATTAAAGTCTATTTAAAAAAGAGAATAGCTGCCTGGAGTTTCCCCACAAGTAGTGTTATGGAACAGAGTGACGCCACCACTAATAGTGTCATGAACAGATTGACGCCGCCACCAATAGTGTCATGAACAGAGTGACGCCGCCACCAACATTGTTATGGAACAGAGTGACGCCACCACTAATAGTGTCATGATCAGATTGACGCCGCCACCAATAGTGTCATGAACAGAGTGACGCCGCCACCAACAGAGTTATGGAACAGAGTGACGCCACCACTAATAGTGTCATGATCAGATTGATGCCGCCACCAATAGTGTCATGAACAGAGTGACGCCGCCACCAACAGTGTTATGGAACAGAGTGACGCCGCCACCAATAGGGTTATGGAACAAAGTGACGCCACCAACAATAGTGTCATGAACAGAGTGACACTGCCACCAATAGTGTCATGAACAGAGTGACGCCACCACCAACATAGTTATGGAACAGAGTGACGCCGTCACCAGTAGTGTTATGGAAAAGAGTGAAGCCGCCACCAATAGTGTTATGGAACAGAGTGACGCCGTCGTCTATACTGTTATGGAACAGAGTGACGCCGCCACCAATAGTGACATGAACAGAGTGACGCCGCCACCAATAGTGTTATGGAATAGAGTGACGCCGCCGCCTATAGTGTTATGGAACAGAGTGATGCCGCCACCAATAGTGTTATGGAACAGAGTGACGCCGCCGCCAATAGTGTTATGGAACAGAATGTCGCCGCCACCAATAGTGTTATGGAACAGAGTGACGCCACCACCAGTAGAGTCATGAACAGAATGTCGCCGCCACCAATAGAGTTATGGAACAGAGTGACGCCACCACCAATAGTGTCAGAAACAGAGTGACGCCCCCACCAATAGTGTCATTAACAGAGTGACGCCACAGCCAATAGTGTCATGAACAGAGTGACACCGCCACAAATAGTATTATGAACAGAGTGACGCCGCCACCAATAGTGTCATGAACAGAGTGACGCCGCCACCAATAGTGTTATGGAACACAATGACGCCACCACCAATGGTGTCATGTACAGATTGACGTCGCCACCAATCGTGTTATGGAACAGAGTGACGCCGCCATTAGTAGTGTTATGGAACAGATTGACGCCGCCACCAATAGTGTTATGGAACAGTTTGACGCCGCTTCCAGTAGTGTTATGGAACAGAGTGACGCCGCCGCTTATATTGTTATGGAACAGAGTGACGCCGCCGCTTATACTGTTATGGAACAGAGTGACGCCGCCACCAGTAGTGTCATGAACAGAATGTCGCGGCCACCAATAGTGTTATGGAATAGAGTGACGCCACCACCAATAGTGTCAAGAACAGAGTGACGCCGCCTCCAATAGTGTCATGAACAGATTGACGCCGCAACCAATAGTGTCATGAACAAAGTAACACCTCCACCAATAGTGTCATGAACAGAGTGACACCGCCACCAATAGTGTCATGAACAGAGTGACGCCGCCACCAATAGTGTTATGGAACAGTTTGACGCCGCTTCCAGTAGTGTTATGGAACAGAGTGACGCCGCCGCTTATATTGTTATGGAACAGAGTGACGCCGCCACCAGTAGTGTCATTAACAGAATGTCGCCACCACCAATAGTGTTATGGAATAGAGTGACGCCACCACCAATAGTGTCATGAACAGAGTGACGCCGCCACCAATAGTGTCCTGAACAAAGTGACGCCGCCACAAATAGTGTCATGAACTGATTGATTCCCTAACCAATAGTGTCATGAACAGAGTGACGCCCTCACCAGTAGTGTCATGAAAAGAATGTCGCCGCCACCAATAGTGTTATGGAACAGAGTGACGCCACCACCAACACCTTGAGGTTACCTTGAGGTGCTTCCGGGGCTTAGCGTCCCCGCGGCCCGGTCGTCGACCAGGCCTCCTTGTTGCCGGACTGGTCAACCAGGCTGTTGGACGCGGCTGCTCGCAGCCTGACGTATGAACCAATAGTGTCATGAACAGATTGACGCCGCCACCAATAGTGTTATGGAACAGAGTGACGCCACCACCAATAGTGTCAGGAACAGAGTGACGCCACCACTAATAGTGTCATTAACAGAGTGACGCCACAGCCAATAGTGTCATGAACAGAGTGACACCGCCACAAATAGTATCATGAACAGAGTGACGCCGCCACCAATAGTGTCATGAACAGAGTGACGCCGCCACCAATAGTGTTATGGAACACAATGACGCCACCACCAATGGTGTCATGTACAGATTGACGTCGCCACCAATCGTGTTATGGAACAGAGTGACGCCGCCACTAGTAGTGTTATGGAACAGATTGACGCCGCCACCAATAGTGTTATGGAACAGTTTGACGCCGCTTCCAGTAGTGTTATGGAACAGAGTGACGCCGCCGCTTATATTGTTATGGAACAGAGTGACGCCGCCACCAGTAGTGTCATGAACAGAATGTCGCCGCCACCAATAGTGTTATGGAATAGAGTGACGCCACCACCAATAGTGTCATGAACAGAGTGACGCCGCCTCCAATAGTGCCATGAACAGATTGACGACGCAACCAATAGTGTCATGAACAAAGTGACACCTCCACCAATAGTGTCATGAACAGAGTGACACCGCCACCAATAGTGTCATGAACAAAGTGACGGCGCCTCCAATAGTGTCATCAATAGAGTGACGCCACCACCAGTAGTGTCATGAACAAAGTGACGCCGACACCAATTGTGTCATGAACAGAATGACACCGCCACCAATAGTGTCCTGAACAAAGTGACGCCGCCACAAATAGTGTCATGAACTGATTGATTCCCTAACCAATAGTGTCATGAACAGAGTGACGCCCTCACCAGTAGTGTCATGAAAAGAATGTCGCCGCCACCAATAGTGTTATGGAACAGAGTGACGCCACCACCAATACCTTGAGGTTACCTTGAGGTGTTTCCGGGGACTTGCGTCCCCGCGGCCCGGTCGTCGACCAGGCCTCCTTGTTGCCGGACTGGTCAACCAGGCTGTTGGACGCGGCTGCTCGCAGCCTGACGTATGAACCAATAGTGTCATGAAAAGATTGACGCCGCCACCAATAGCGTTATGGAACAGAGTGATGCCACCACCAATAGTGTCAGGAACAGAGTGACGCCACCACCAATAGCGTCATTAACGGAGTGACGCCACAGCTAATAGTGTCATGAACAGAGTGACACCGCCACAAATAGTATCATGAACAGAGTGACGCAGCCACCAATAGTGTCATGAACAGAGTAACGCCGCCACCAATAGTGTTATGGAACACAATGACGCCACCACCAATGGTGTCATGTACAGATTAACGTCGCCACCAATCGTGTTATGGAACAGAGTGACGCCGCCACTAGTAGTGTTATGGAACAGATTGACGCCGCCACCAATAGTGTTATGGAACAGTTTGACGCCGCTTCCAGTAGTGTTATGGAACAGAGTGACGCCGCCACTTATATTGTTATGGAACAGAGTGACGCCGCCACCAGTAGTGTCATGAACAGAATGTCGCCGCCACCAATAGTGTTATGGAATAGAGTGACGCCACCACCAATAGTGTCATGAACAGAGTGACTCCGCCTCCAATAGTGCCATGAACAGATTGACGCCGCAACCAATAGTGTCATGAACAAAGTGACACCTCCACCAATAGTGTCATGAACAGAGTGACACCGCCACCAATAGTGTCATGAACAAAGTTACGGCGCCTCCAATAGTGTCATCAATAGAGTGATGCCACCACCAATAGTGTCATGAACAAAGTGACGCCGACACCAATAGTGTCATGAACAGAGTGACACCGCCACCAATAGTGTCCTGAACTAAGTGACGCCGCCACAAATAGTGTCATGAACAGAATGACACCGCCACCAGTAGTGTCCTGAACAAAGTAACGCCGCCACAAATAGTGTCATGAACTGATTGAATCCCTAACCAATAGTGTCATGAACAGAGTGACGCCCTCACCAGTAGTGTCATGAAAAGAATGTCGCCGATACCAATAGTGTTATGGAACAGAGTGACGCCACCACCAATACCTTGAGGTTACCTTGAGGTGCTTCCGGGGCTTAGCGTCCCCGCGGCCCGGTCGTCGACCAGGCCTCCTTGTTGCCGGACTGGTCAACCAGGCTGTTGGACGTGGCTGCTCGCAGCCTGACGTATGAACCAATAGTGTCATGAGCAGATTGACGCCGCCACCAATAGTGTTATGGAACAGAGTGACGCCACCATCAAAAGTGTCAGGAACAGAGTGACGCCACCACCAATAGTGTCATTAACAGAGTGACGCCACAGCCAATAGTGTCATGAACAGAGTGACACCGCAACAAATAGAATCATGAACAGAGTGACGCCGCCACCAATAGTGTCATGAAGAGAGTAACGCCGCCACCAATAGTGTTATGGAACATAATGACGCCACCACCAATGGTGTCATGTACAGATTAACGTCGCCACCAATCGTGTTATGGAACAGATTGACGCCGCCACCAATAGTGTTATGGAACAGTTTGACGCCGCTTCCAGTAGTGTTATGGAACAGAGTGACGCCGCCGCTTATATTGTTATGAACAGAGTGACGCTGCCACCAGTAGTGTCATGAACAGAATGTCGCCACCACCAATAGTGTTATGGAATAGAGTGACGCCACCACCAATAGTGTCATGAACAGAGTGACGCCGCCTCCAATAGTGTCATGAACAGATTGACGCCGCAACCAATAGTGTCATGAACAAAGTGACACCTCCACCAATAGTGTCATGAACAGAGTGACACCGCCACCAATAGTGTCATGAACAAAGTGACGGCGCCTCCAATAGTGTCATCAATAGAGTGACGCCACCACCAATAGTGTCATGAACAAAGTGACGCCGACACCAATAGTGTCATGAACAGAGTGACACCGCCACCAATAGTGTCCTGAACAAAGTGATGCCGCAACAAATAGTGTCATGAACTGATTGATTCCCTAACCAATAGTGTCATGAACAGAGTGACGCCCTCACCAGTAGTGTCATGAAAAGAATGTCGCCACCACCAATAGTGTTATGGAACAGAGTGACGCCACCACCAATACCTTGAGGTTACCTTGAGGTGCTTCCGGGGCTTAGCGTCCCCGGGGCCCGGTCGTCGACCAGGCCTCCTGGTTGCCGGACTGATCAACCAGGCTGTTGGACGTGGCTGCTCGCAGCCTGACGTATGAACCAATAGTGTCATGAACAGATTGACGCCGCCACCAATAGTGTTATAGAACAAAATGACCCCGCCACCAACAGTGTTATGGAACAAAGTGACGCCGCCACCAATAGTGTTATGGAACAGTGTGATGCCGCCACCAATAGTGTCATGAACAGAGTGACGCCGCCACCATTATTGTCATGAACAGAGTGACGCCGCCACCAACAGTGTTATGGAACAGAGTGACGCCACCACCAAGAGTGTCATGAACTGAGTGACACCACCACCAATAGTGTCATGAACAGAATGACGCCACCACCAATAGTGTCATGAACAGAGTGACACCGCCACCAATAGTGTCATGAACAGAGTGACGCCGCCACCAATAGTGTTATGGAACAGAGTGACGCTGCCACCAACAGTGTTATGGAACAGAGTTACGCCGCCACCAGTAGTGTCATGAACAGAATGTCGCCGAAACCAATAGTGTTATGGAACAGTGACCCCACCACCAATAGTGTCATGAACAGAGTGACACCGCCACCAATTGTGTTATGGAACAGAATGTCGCCGCTACCAGTAGTATTATGGAACAGAGTGACGCCGCCACCAATAGTGTCATGAACAGAATGACGCCACCACAAATAGTGTTATGGAACAGAGTGACGCCACCACCAAGAGTGTCATGAACAGAGTGACACCGCCACCAATAGTGTCCTGAACTAAGTGACGCCGCCACAAATAGTGTCATGAACAGAATGACACCGCCACCAATAGTGTCCTGAACAAAGTAACGCCGCCACAAATAGTGTCATGAACTGATTGAATCCCTAACCAATAGTGTCATGAACAGAGTGACGCCCTCACCAGTAGTGTCATGAAAAGAATGTCGCCGATACCAATAGTGTTATGGAACAGAGTGACGCCACCACCAATACCTTGAGGTTACCTTGAGGTGCTTCCGGGGCTTAGCGTCCCCGCGGCCCGGTCGTCGACCAGGCCTCCTTGTTGCCGGACTGGTCAACCAGGCTGTTGGACGTGGCTGCTCGCAGCCTGACGTATGAACCAATAGTGTCATGAGCAGATTGACGCCGCCACCAATAGTGTTATGGAACAGAGTGACGCCACCATCAAAAGTGTCAGGAACAGAGTGACGCCACCACCAATAGTGTCATTAACAGAGTGACGCCACAGCCAATAGTGTCATGAACAGAGTGACACCGCAACAAATAGAATCATGAACAGAGTGACGCCGCCACCAATAGTGTCATGAAGAGAGTAACGCCGCCACCAATAGTGTTATGGAACATAATGACGCCACCACCAATGGTGTCATGTACAGATTAACGTCGCCACCAATCGTGTTATGGAACAGATTGACGCCGCCACCAATAGTGTTATGGAACAGTTTGACGCCGCTTCCAGTAGTGTTATGGAACAGAGTGACGCCGCCACCAATAGTGTCATGAACAGAATGACGCCACCACAAATAGTGTTATGGAACAGAGTGACGCCACCACCAAGAGTGTCATGAACAGAGTGACGCCGCAACCAATAGTGTCATGAACAAAGTGACGCCGCCACCAATAGTGTCATGAACAGAGTGACACCGCCACCAGTAATGTCATGAACAAAGTGACGCCGCCACCAATAGTGTCATCAATAGAGTGACACCGCCACCAATAGTGTAATGAACAAAGTGACGCCGCCACCAATAGTGTCATGAACAAAGTGACGTCGCCACTAATAGTGTCATTAACAGAGTGACACCGCCATCAATAGTGTCATGAACAAAGTGACGCCGCCACCAATAGTGTCATGAACAGAGTGTCGCCGCCGACAATAGTGTTAGGGAACAGAGTGACGCCACCACCAATAGTGTCATGAACAAAGTGACGCCGCCACCAATAGTGTCATGAACACAGTGACGCCGCCACCAATACTCTTATGGAACAGAGTGACGCCGCCACCAATAGTGTTATGGAACAGAGTGACGCCGCCACCAGTAGTGTTATGGAACAGAGTGACGCCACCACTAATAGTGTCATGATCAGATTGACGCCGCCACCAATAGTGTCATGAACAGAGTGAGGCCGCCACCAACAGTGTTATGGAACAGAGTGACGCCGCCTCCAATAGATTCATAAACAGAGTGACGCCGCCATCAATAGTGTCATGGACAGAGTGACGCCGCCACCAATAGTGTCATGAACAGAGTGACACCGCCACGAATAGTGTCATGAAGAGAGTGACGCCGCCACCAACATTGTTATGGAACAGAGTGACGCCGCCACCAGTAGTTTTATGGAACTGAGTGAAGCCGCTAGCAATAGTGTTATGGAACAGATTGACGCCGCCGTCTGTACTGTTATGGAACAGAGTGACGCCGCCACCAATAGTGTCATGAACAGAGTGACGCCGCCACCAATAAAGTTATGGAATAGAGTGATGCCGCCGCCTATAGTGTTACGGAACAGAGGGACGCCGCCACCGATAGTGTTATGGAACAGAGTGACCCCCCCACAAATAGTGTCATGAACAGAGTGACGCCGCCACCAATAGTGTTATGGAACACAATGACGCCACCACCAATTGTGTCATGTACAGATTGACGTCGCCACTAATAGTGTTATGGAACAGAGTGACGCCGCCGCTTATATTGTTATGGAACAGAGTGACGCCGCCACCAGTAGTGTTATGGAACAGAGTGACGCCACCACTAATAGTGTCATGATCAGATTGACGCCGCCACCAATAGTGTCATGAACAGAGTGAAGCCGCCACCAACAGTGTTATGGAACAGAGTGACGCCGCCTCCAATAGATTCATAAACAGAGTGACGCCGCCATCAATAGTGTCATGGACAGAGTGACGCCGCCACCAATAGTGTCATGAACAGAGTGACACCGCCACGAATAGTGTCATGAAGAGAGTGACGCCGCCACCAACATTGTTATGGAACAGAGTGACGCCGCCACCAGTAGTTTTATGGAACTGAGTGAAGCCGCTAGCAATAGTGTTATGGAACAGAGTGACGCCGCCGTCTGTACTGTTATGGAACAGAGTGACGCCGCCACCAATAGTGTCATGAACAGAGTGACGCCGCCACCAATAAAGTTATGGAATAGAGTGATGCCGCCGCCTATAGTGTTACGGAACAGAGTGACGCCGCCACCGATAGTGTTATGGAACAGAGTGACCCCCCCACAAATAGTGTCATGAACAGAGTGACGCCGCCACCAATAGTGTTATGGAACACAATGACGCCACCACCAATTGTGTCATGTACAGATTGACGTCGCCACTAATAGTGTTATGGAACAGAGTGACGCCGCCGCTTATATTGTTATGGAACAGAGTGACGCCGCCACCAGTAGTGTCATGAACAGAATGTCGCCGCCACAAATAGTGTTATGGAATAAAGTGACGCCATCACCCATTGTGTCATGAACAGATGAACGCCGCAACCAATAGTGTCATTAACAAAGTGACACCTCCACCAATAGTGTCATGAACAGAGTGACACCGCCACCAATAGTGTCATGAACAAAGTGACGCCGCCACCAATAGTGTCATCAATAGAGTGACACCGCCACCAATAGTGTTATGAACAAAGTGACGCCGCCACCAATAGTGTCATGAACAGAGTGACGCCGCCACCAACAGTGTTATGGAACAGAGTGACGCCACCACCAATAGTGTTATGGAACAGAGTGTAGCTGCCACCAGTAGTGTTATGGAACAGAGTGACGCCGCCACCAACAAAATGAACAAAATGACGCCGCCACAAATAGTGTCATGAACTGTGTGATTCCCTAACTAATAGTGTCATGAACAGAGTGATGCCGCCACCAACAGTGTTATGGAACAGAGTGACGCCGCCACTAATAGTGTCATGAACAGATTCATGACACCAATAGTGTCATGAACAATAGTGTTCATGACACCAATAGTGTCATGAACAGAGTGACACCGCCACCAATAGTGTCATGAACAAAGTGACGCTGCCACCAATAGTGTCATCAATAGAGTGACACCGCCACCAATAGTGTTATGAACAAAGTGACGCCGCCACCAATAGTGTCATGAACAGAGTGACGCCGCCACCAACAGTGTTATGGAACAGAGTGACGCCACCACCAATAGTGTTATGGAACAGAGTGTAGCTGCCACCAGTAGTGTTATGGAACAGAGTGACGCCGCCACCAACAAAATGAACAAAATGACGCCGCCACAAATAGTGTCATGAACTGTGTGATTCCCTAACTAATAGTGTCATGAACAGAGTGACGCCGCCACCAACAGTGTTATGGAACAGAGTGACGCCGCCACTAATAGTGTCATGAACAGATTGACGCCGCCACCAATAGTGTTATAGAACAGAGTGACGCCGCCACCAATAGTGTTATAGAACAGAGTGACGCCGCCACCAATAGTGTTTTGGAACAGAGTGACGCCACCACCAATAGTGTCAAGAACAGAGTGACGCCGCCACCAATAGTGTCATGAACAGAGTGACGCCGCAACCAATTGGGTTAAGGAACAGAGTGACGCCACCACCAATAATGTTATGAACAGAGTGACACCGCCACCAATAGTGTCATGAACAGAGTGACGCCGCCACCAATAGTGTTATGGAACAGAGTGACGCCGCCACCAATAGTGTTATGGAACAGAGTGACGCCGCCACCAACAGTGTTATTGAACAGAGTGACGCCGCCACCAACAGTGTTAAATTTGTCAAATATTAGGGGGACTCCCGGTTTGCCTCCTGCCTTCTCATACGGGGGACAAAGTGACACCTCCACCAATAGTGTTATGAACAGAGTGACACCGCCACCAGTAGTGTCATGAAAAGAATGTTGCCGCCACCAATAGTGTCATGAAAAGAATGTCGCGACCACCAACAGTGTTATAGAACAGAGTGACGCCGTTACCAATAGTGTTATGGAACAGAGTGACGCCGCCACCAATAGTGTTATGGAACAGAGTGACGCCGCCACCAACAGTGACGCCGCCACCAACAGTGTTATGGAACAGAGTGATGCCGCCACCAATAGTGTTATGGAACAGAGTGACGCTGCCACCAACAGTGTTATGAAACAGAGTGACGCCGCCACTAGTAGTGGTATGGAACAGAATGTCGTCGCTACCAATAGTGTTATGGAACAGAGTGACGCCACCACCAGTAGTGTCATGAACAGAATGTCACCGCCACAAATAGTGTTATGGAATAAAGTGACGCCACCACCAATAGTGTCATGAACATATGGACGCCGCAACCAATAGTGTCATGAACAAAGTGACACCTCCACCAATAGTGTCATGAACAGAGTGACACCGCCACGAATAGTGTCATGAAGAGAGTGACGCCGCCACCAACATTGTTATGGAACAGAGTGACGCCGCCACCAGTAGTTTTATAGAACAGAGTGAAGCCGCCACCAATAGTGTTATGGAACAGAGTGACGCCGCCGTCTATACTGTTATGGAACAGAGTGACTCCGCCACCAATAGTGTCATGAACAGAGTGACGCCGCCACCAATAAAGTTATGGAATAGAGTGACGCCGCCGCCTATAGTGTTACGGAACAGAGGGACGCTGCCACCAATAGTGTTATGGAACAGAGTGACGGCGCCACCAATAGTGTTATGGAACAGAATGTCGCCGCCACCAATAGTGTTATGGAACAGAGTGACGCCACTACCAGTAGAGTCATGAACAGAATGTCGCCGCCACCAATAGAGTTACGGAACAGAGTGACGCCGCCACAAATAGTATCATGAACAGAGTGACGCTGCCACCAATAGTGTCATGAACAGAGTGACGCCGCCACCAATAGTGTTATGGAACACAATGACGCCACCACCAATGGTGTCATGTACAGATTGACGTCGCCACCAATAGTGTTATGGAACAGAGTGACGCCGCCATCAGTAGTGTCATGAACAGAATGTCGCCGCCACAAATAGTGTTATGGAATAAAGTGACGCCATCACCAATAGTGTCATGAACAGATGAACGCCGCAACCAATAGAGTCATGAACAAAGTGACACCTCCACCAATAGTGTCATGAACAGAGTGACACCGCCACCAATAGTGTCATGAACAATTGACGCCGCCACCAATAGTGTCATCAATAGAGTGACACCGTCACAAATAGTGTTATGAACAAATTGACGCCGCCACCAATAGTGTCATGAACAGAGTGACGCCGCCACCAACAGTGTTATGGAACAGAGTGACGCCGCCACCAATAGTGTTATGGAACAGAGTGTAGCTGCCACCAGTAGTGTTATGGAACAGAGTAACGCCGCCACCAACAGTGTCCTGAACAAAATGACGCCGCCACAAATAGTGTCATGAACTGTGTGATTCCCTAACTAATAGTGTCATGAACAGAGTGACGCCGCCTCCAACAGTGTTATGGAACAGAGTGACGCCGCCACTAATAGTGTCATGAACAGATTGACGCCGCCACCAAAAGTGTTATAGAACAGAGTGACGCCGCCACCAACAGTGTTATGGAACAGAGTGACGCCGCCACCAATAGTGTTATAGAACAGAGTGACGCCGCCACCAATAGTGTTTTGGAACAGAGTGACGCCACCACCAATAGTGTCAAGAACAGAGTGACGCCGCCACCAATAGTGTCATGAACAGAGTGACGCCGCAACCAATTGGGTTAAGGAACAGAGTGACGCCACCACCAATAGTGTTATGAACAGAGTGACACCGCCACCAATAGTGTCATGAACAGAGTGACGCCGCCACCAATAGTGCTATGGAACAGAGTGACGCCGCCACCAACAGTGTTATTGAACAGAGTGACGCCGCCACCAATAGTGTTAAATTTGTCAAATATTAGGGGGACTCCCGGTTTGCCTCCTGCCTTCTCATACGGGGGACAAAGTGACACCTCCACCAATAGTGTTATGAACAGAGTGACAGCCGCCACCAATAGTGGCATGAACAAAGTGACGCCGCCACCAATAGTGTCATGAAGAGAGTGACACCGCCACCAGTAGTGTCATGAAAAGAATGTTGCCGCCACCAATAGTGTCATGAAAAGAATGTCGCGGCCACCAACAGTGTTATAGAACAGAGTGACGCCGTTACCAATAGTGTTATGGAACAGAGTGACGCCGCCACCAATAGTGTTATGGAACAGAGTGACGCCGCCACCAACAGTGTTATGGAACAGAGTGATGCCGCCACCAATACTCTTATAGAACAGAGTGAAGCCGCCACCAATAGTGTTATGGAACAGAGTGACGCCGCCACCAGTAGTTTTATAGAACTGAGTGAAGCCGCTAGCAATAGTGTTATGGAACAGAGTGACGCCGCCGTCTGTACTGTTATGGAACAGAGTGACGCCGCCACCAATAGTGTCATGAACAGAGTGACGCCGCCACCAATAAAGTTATGGAATAGAGTGATGCCGCCGCCTATAGTGTTACGGAACAGAGGGACGCCGCCACCGATAGTGTTATGGAACAGAGTGACCCCGCCACAAATAGTATCATGAACAGAGTGACGCTGCTACCAATAGTGTCATGAACAGAGTGACGCCGCCACCAATAGTGTTATGGAACACAATGACGCCACCACCAATGGTGTCATGTACAGATTGACTTCGCCACTAATAGAGTTATTGAACAGAGTGACGCCGCCACTAATAGTGTTATGGAACAGAGTGACGCCGCCGCTTATATTGTTATGGAACAGAGTGACGCCGCCACCAGTAGTGTCATGAACAGAATGTCGCCGCCACAAATAGTGTTATGGAATAAAGTGACACCATCACCCATTGTGTCATGAACAGATGAACGCCGCAACCAATAGTGTCATGAACAAAGTGACACCTTCACCAATAGTGTCATGAACAGAGTGACACCGCCACCAATAGTGTCATGAACAAAGTGACGCCGCCACCAATAGTGTCATCAATAGAGTGACACCGCCACCAATAGTGTTATCAACAAAGTGACGCCGCCACCAATAGTGTCATGAACAGAGTGACGCCGCCACCAACAGTGTTATGGAACAGAGTGACGCCACCACCAATAGTGTTATGGAACAGAGTGTAGCTGCCACCAGTAGTGTTATGGAACAGAGTGACGCCGCCACCAACAGTGTCCTGAACAAAATGACGCCGCCACAAATAGTGTCATGAACTGTGTGATTCCCTAACTAATAGTGTCATGAACTGTGTGATTCCCTAACTAATAGTGTCATGAACAGAGTGACGCCGCCACCAATAGTGTTTTTGAACAGAGTGACGCCACCACCAATAGTGTCAAGAACAGAGTGACGCCGCCACCAATAGTGTCATGAACAGAGTGACGCCGCCACCAATAGTGTTATGGAACAGAGTGACGCCGCCACCAACAGTGTTATTGAACAGAGTGACGCCGCCACCAATAGTGTTAAATTTGTCAAATATTAGGGGGACTCCCGGTTTGCCTCCTGCCTTCTCATACGGGGGACAAAGTGACACCTCCACCAATAGTGTTATGAACAGAGTGACAGCCACCACCAATAGTGGCATGAACAAAGTGACGCCGCCACCAATAGTGTCATGAAGAGAGTGACACCGCCACCAGTAGTGTCATGAAAAGAATGTTGCCGCCACCAATAGTGTCATGAAAAGAATGTCGCGGCCACCAACAGTGTTATAGAACAGAGTGACGCCGTTACCAATAGTGTTATGGAACAGAGTGACGCCGCCACCAATAGTGTTATGGAACAGAGTGACGCCGCCACCAACAGTGTTATGGAACAGAGTGATGCCGCCACCAATAGTGTTATGGAACAGAGTGACGCTGCCACCAACAGTGTTATGGAACAGAGTGACTCCGCCACTAGTAGTGGTATGGAACAGAATGTCGTCGCTACCAATAGTGTTATGGAACAGAGTGACGCCACCACCAGTAGTGTCATGAACAGAATGTCACCGCCACAAATAGTGTTATGGAATTAAGTGACGCCACCACCAATAGTGTCATGAACATATGGACGCCGCAACCAATAGTGTCATGAACAAAGTGACACCTCCACCAATAGTGTCATGAACAGAGTGACACCGCCACGAATAGTGTCATGAAGAGAGTGACGCCGCCACCAACATTGTTATGGAACAGAGTGACGCCGCCACCAGTAGTTTTATAGAACAGAGTGAAGCCGCCACCAATAGTGTTATGGAACAGAGTGACTCCGCCACCAATAGTGTCATGAACAGAGTGACGCCGCCACCAATAAAGTTATGGAATAGAGTGACGCCGCCGCCTATAGTGTTACGGAACAGAGGGACGCCGCCATCTATAGTGTTATGGAACAGAGTGACGGCGCCACCATTAGTGTTATGGAACAGAATGTCGCCGCCACCAATAGTGTTATGGAACAGAGTGACGCCACTACCAGTAGAGTCATGAACAGAATGTCGCCGCCACCAATAGAGTTTCGGAACAGAGTGACGCCGCCACAAATAGTATCATGAACAGAGTGACGCTGCCACCAATAGTGTCATGAACAGAGTGACGCCGCCACCAATAGTGTTATGGAACACAATGACGCCACCACCAATGGTGTCATGTACAGATTGACGTCGCCACCAATAGTGTTATGGAACAGAGTGACGCCGCCATCAGTAGTGTCATGAACAGAATGTCGCCGCCACAAATAGTGTTATGGAATAAAGTGACGCCATCACCAATAGTGTCATGAACAGATGAACGCCGCAACCAATAGTGTCATGAACAAAGTGACACCTCCACCAATAGTGTCATGAACAATTGACGCCGCCACCAATAGTGTCATCAATAGAGTGACACCGCCACAAATAGTGTTATGAACAAATTGACGCCGCCACCAATAGTGTCATGAACAGAGTAACGCCACCACCAATAGTGTCATGAACAGAGTGACACCGCCACCAATAGTGTCATGAACAATTGACGCCGCCACCAATAGTGTCATCAATAGAGTGACACCGCCACAAATAGTGTTATGTACAAATTGACGCCGCCACCAATAGTGTCATGAACAGAGTGACGCCGCCACCAACAGTGTTATGGAACAGAGTGACGCCGCCACCAATAGTGTTATGGAACAGAGTGTAGCTGCCACCAGTAGTGTTATGGAACAGAGTAACGCCGCCACCAACAGTGTCCTGAACAAAATGACGCCGCCACAAATAGTGTCATGAACTGTGTGATTCCCTAACTAATAGTGTCATGAACAGAGTGACGCCGCCACCAACAGTGTTATGGAACAGAGTGACGCCGCCACTAATAGTGTCATGAACAGATTGACGCCGCCACCAAAAGCGTTATAGAACAGAGTGACGCCGCCACCAACAGTGTTATGGAACAGAGTGACGCCGCCACCAATAGTGTTATAGAACAGAGTGACGCCACCACCAATAGTGTTTTGGAACAGAGTGACGCCACCACCAATAGTGTCAAGAACAGAGTGACGCCGCCACCAATAGTGTCATGAACAGAGTGACGCCGCAACCAATTGGGTTAAGGAACAGAGTGACGCCACCACCAATAGTGTTATGAACAGAGTGACACCGCCACCAATAGTGTCATGAACAGAGTGACGCCGCCACCAATAGTGCTATGGAACAGAGTGACGCCGCCACCAACAGTGTTATTGAACAGAGTGACGCCGCCACCAATAGTGTTAAATTTGTCAAATATTAGGGGGACTCCCGGTTTGCCTCCTGCCTTCTCATACGGGGGACAAAGTGACACCTCCACCAATAGTGTTATGAACAGAGTGACAGCCGCCACCAATAGTGGCATGAACAAAGTGACGCCGCCACCAATAGTGTCATGAAGAGAGTGACACCGCCACCAGTAGTGTCATGAAAAGAATGTTGCCGCCACCAATAGTGTCATGAAAAGAATGTCGCGGCCACCAACAGTGTTATAGAACAGAGTGACGCCGTTACCAATAGTGTTATGGAACAGAGTGACGCCGCCACCAATAGTGTAATGGAACAGAGTGACGCCGCCACCAACAGTGTTATGGAACAGAGTGATGCCGCCACCAATACTCTTATAGAACAGAGTGAAGCCGCCACCAATAGTGTTATGGAACAGAGTGACGCCGCCACCAGTAGTTTTATAGAACTGAGTGAAGCCGCTAGCAATAGTGTTATGGAACAGAGTGACGCCGCCGTCTGTACTGTTATGGAACAGAGTGACGCCGCCACCAATAGTGTCATGAACAGAGTGACGCCGCCACCAATAAAGTTATGGAATAGAGTGATGCCGCCGCCTATAGTGTTACGGAAAAGAGGGACGCCGCCACCGATAGTGTTATGGAACAGAGTGACCCCGCCACAAATAGTATCATGAACAGAGTGACGCTGCCACCAATAGTGTCATGAACAGAGTGACACCGCCACCAATAGTGTTATGGAACACAATGACGCCACCACCAATGGTGTCATGTACAGATTGACTTCGCCACTAATAGAGTTATTGAACAGAGTGACGCCGCCACTAATAGTGTTATGGAACAGAGTGACGCCGCCGCTTATATTGTTATGGAACAGAGTGACGCCGCCACCAGTAGTGTCATGAACATTATGTCGCCGCCACAAATAGTGATATGGAATAAAGTGACGCCATCACCCATTGTGTCATGAACAGATGAACGCCGCAACCAATAGTGTCATGAACAAAGTGACACCTTCACCAATAGTGTCATGAACAGAGTGACACCGCCACCAATAGTGTCATGAACAAAGTGACGCCGCCACCAATAGTGTCCTCAATAGAGTGACACCGCCACCAATAGTGTTATCAACAAAGTGACGCCGCCACCAATAGTGTCATGAACAGAGTGACGCCGCCACCAACAGTGTTATGGAACAGAGTGACGCCACCACTAATAGTGTTATGGAACAGAGTGTAGCTGCCACCAGTAGTGTTATGGAACAGAGTGACGCCGCCACCAACAGTGTCCTGAACAAAATGACGCCGCCACAAATAGTGTCATGAACTGTGTGATTCCCTAACTAATAGTGTCATGAACTGTGTGATTCCCTAAATAATAGTGTCATGAACAGAGTGACGCCGCCACCAACAGTGTTATGGAACAGAGTGACGCCGCCACTAATAGTGTCATGAACAGATTGACGCCGCCACCAATAGTGTTATAGAACAGAGTGACGCCGCCACCAACAGTGTTATGGAACAGAGTGACGCCGCCACCAATAGTGTTATAGAACAGAGTGACGCCGCCACCAATAGTGTTTTTGAACAGAGTGACGCCACCACCAATAGTGTCAAGAACAAAGTGACGCCGCCACCAATAGTGTCATGAACAGAGTGACGCCGCCACCAATAGTGTTATGGAACAGAGTGACGCCGCCACCAACAGTGTTATTGAACAGAGTGACGCCGCCACCAATAGTGTTAAATTTGTCAAATATTAGGGGGACTCCCGGTTTGCCTCCTGCCTTCTCATACGGGGGACAAAGTGACACCTCCACCAATAGTGTTATGAACAGAGTGACAGCCGCCACCAATAGTGGCATGAACAAAGTGACGCCGCCACCAATAGTGTCATGAAGAGAGTGACACCGCCACCAGTAGTGTCATGAAAAGAATGTTGCCGCCACCAATAGTGTCATGAAAAGAATGTCGCGGCCACCAACAGTGTTATAGAACAGAGTGACGCCGTTACCAATAGTATTATGGAACAGAGTGACGCCGCCACCAATAGTGCTATGGAACAGAGTGACGCCGCCACCAACAGTGTTATGGAACAGAGTGATGCCGCCACCAATAGTGTTATGGAACAGAGTGACGCTGCCACCAACAGTGTTATGGAACAGAGTGACTCCGCCACAAGTAGTGGTATGGAACAGAATGTCGTCGCTACCAATAGTGTTATGGAACAGAGTGACGCCACCACCAGTAGTGTCATGAACAGAATGTCACCGCCACAAATAGTGTTATGGAATTAAGTGACGCCACCACCAATAGTGTCATGAACATATGGACGCCGCAACCAATAGTGTCATGAACAAAGTGACACCTCCACCAATAGTGTCATGAACAGAGTGACACCGCCACGAATAGTGTCATGAAGAGAGTGACGCCGCCACCAACATTGTTATGGAACAGAGTGACGCCGCCACCAGTAGTTTTATAGAACAGAGTGAAGCCGCCACCAATAGTGTTATGGAACAGAGTGACGCCGCCGTCTATACTGTTATGGAACAGAGTGACTCCGCCACCAATAGTGTCATGAACAGAGTGACGCCGCCACCAATAAAGTTATGGAATAGAGGGACGCCGCCGCCTATAGTGTTACGGAACAGAGGGACGCCGCCATCTATAGTGTTATGGAACAGAGTGACGGCGCCACCAATAGTGTTATGGAAAAGAATGTCGCCGCCACCAATAGTGTTATGGAACAGAGTGACGCCACTACCAGTAGAGTCATGAACAGAATGTCGCCGCCACCAATAGAGTTACGGAACAGAGTGACGCCGCCACAAATAGTATCATGAACAGAGTGACGCTGCCACCAATAGTGTCATGAACAGAGTGACGCCGCCACCAATAGTGTTATGGAACACAATGACGCCACCACCAATGGTGTCATGTACAGATTGACGTCGCCACCAATAGTGTTATGGAACAGAGTGCGCCGCCGCTTATATTGTTTTGGAACAGAGTGACGCCGCGATCAGTAGTGTCATGAACAGAATGTCGCCGCCACAAATAGTGTTATGGAATAAAGTGACGCCATCACCAATAGTGTCATGAACAGATGAACGCCGCAACCAATAGTGTCATGAACAAAGTGACACCTCCACCAATAGTGTCATGAACAGAGTGACACCGCCACCAATAGTGTCATGAACAAAGTGACGCCGCCACCAATAGTGTCATCAATAGAGTGACACCGCCACAAATAGTGTTATGAACAAATTGACGCCGCCACCAATAGTGTCATGAACAGAGTGACGCCGCCACCAACAATGTTATGGAACAGAGTGACGCCGCCACCAATAGTGTTATGGAACAGAGTGTAGCTGCCACCAGTAGTGTTATGGAACAGAGTGACGCCGCCACCAACAGTGTCCTGAACAAAGTGACGCCGCCACAAATAGTGTCATGAACTGTGTGATTCCCTAACTAATAGTGTCATGAACAGAGTGACGCCGCCACCAACAGTGATATGGAAGAGAGTGACGCCGCCACCAATAGTGTTACGGAACAGAGTGCCGCCACCACCAATAGTGTCATGAACAGATTGACGCCGCCACCAATAGTGTTATAGAACAGAGTGACGCCGCCACCAACAATGTTATGCAACAGAGTGACGCCTCCACCAATAGTGTTATAGAACAGAGTGACGCCACCACCAATAGTGTCATGAACAGATTGACGCCGCCACCAATAGTGTTATAGAACAGAGTGACGCCACCACCAATAGTGTCATGAACAGAGTGACGCCGCCACCAATAATGTCATGAACAGAGTGACGCCGCAACCAATAGGGTTAAGGAACAGAGTGACGCCACTACCAATAGTGTTATGAACAGAGTGACACCGCCACCAATAGTGTCATGAACAGATTGACGCCGCCACCAATAGTGTTATGGAACAGAGTGACGCCGCCACCAACAGTGTTATGGAACAGAGTGACGCCGCCACCAATAGTGTTATAGAACAGAGTTTAGCTGCCACCAGTATTGTTATGGAACAGAGTGACGCCGCCACCAACAGTGTTATGGAACAGATTGACGCTGCCACCAGTAGTGTCATGAACAGATTGACGCAGCAACCAATAGTGTCATGAACAAAGTGGCGCCGCCTCCATTAGTGTCATGAACAGAGTGACACCGCCACCAATAGTGTCATGAACAGAGTTACGCCGCCACCAATAGTGTCATCAATAGAGTGACACCGCCACCAATAGTGTCATGAACAAAGTGACGCCGCCACCAATAGTGTCATGAAGAGAGTGACACCGCCACCAGTAGTGTCATGAAAAGAATGTTGCCGCCACCAATAGTGTCATGAAAAGAATGTCGCGGCCTAAAATAGTGTTATAGAACAGAGTGACGCTGCCACCAACAGTGTTATGGAACAGAGTGACGCCGCCACCAGTAGTGGTATGGAACAGAATGTCGTCGCTACCAATAGTGTTATGGAACAGAGTGACGCCACCACCAGTAGTGTCATGAACAGAATGTCACCGCCACAAATAGTGTTATGGAATAAAGTGACGCCACCACCAGTAGTGTCATGAACATATGGACGCCGCAACCAATAGTGTCATGAACAAAGTGACACCTCCACCAATAGTGTCATGAACAGAGTGACACCGCCACGAATAGTGTCATGAAGAGAGTGACGTCGCCACCAACATTGTTATGGAACAGAGTGACGCCGCCACCAGTAGTTTTATAGAACAGAGTGAAGCCGCCACCAATAGTGTTATGGAACAGAGTGACGCCGCCGTCTATACTGTTATGGAACAGAGTGACTCCGCCACCAATAGTGTCATGAACAGAGTGACGCCGCCACCAATAAAGTTATGGAATAGAGTGACGCCGCCGCCTATAGTGTTACGGAACAGAGGGACGCCGCCACCAATAGTGTTATGGAACAGAGTGACGGCGCCACCAATAGTGTTATGGAACAGAGTGACGCCACTACCAGTAGAGTCATGAACAGAATGTCGCCGCCACCAATAGAGTTATGGAACAGAGTGACGCCGCCACAAATAGTATCATGAACAGAGTGACACTGCCACCAATAGTGTCATGAACAGAGTGACGCCGCTACATATAGTGTTAGGGAACACAATGACGCCACCACGAATGGTGTCATGTAAAGATTGACGTCGACACCAATAGTGTTATGGAACAGAGTGACGCCGCCACTAATAGTGTTATGGAACAGAGTGACGCCGCCGCTTATATTGTTATGGAACAGAGTGACGCCGCCACTAGTAGTGTCATGAACAGAATGTCGCCGCCACAAATAGTGTTATGGAATAAAGTGACGACAACACCAATAGTGTCATGAACAGAGTGACACCGCCAGCAATAGTGTTATGGAACAGTGTGATGCCGCCACCAATAGTGTCATGAACAGAGTGACGCCGCCACCATTATTGTCATGAACAGAGTGACGCCGCAACCAACAATGTTATGGAACAGAGTGACGCCACCACCAAGAGAGTCATGAACAGAGTGACACCACCACCAATAGTGTCATGAACAGAGTGACGCCACCACCAATAGTGTCATGAAGAGAGTGACACCGCCACCAGTAGTGTCATGAAAAGAATGTTGCCGCCACCAATAGTGTCATGAAAAGAATGTCGCGGCCTAAAATAGTGTTATAGAACAGAGTGACGCTGCCACCAACAGTGTTATGGAACAGAGTGACGCCGCCACCAGTAGTGGTATGGAACAGAATGTCGTCGCTACCAATAGTGTTATGGAACAGAGTGACGCCACCACCAGTAGTGTCATGAACAGAATGTCACCGCCACAAATAGTGTTATGGAATAAAGTGACGCCACCACCAGTAGTGTCATGAACATATGGACGCCGCAACCAATAGTGTCATGAACAAAGTGACACCTCCACCAATAGTGTCATGAACAGAGTGACACCGCCACGAATAGTGTCATGAAGAGAGTGACGTCGCCACCAACATTGTTATGGAACAGAGTGACGCCGCCACCAGTAGTTTTATAGAACAGAGTGAAGCCGCCACCAATAGTGTTATGGAACAGAGTGACGCCGCCGTCTATACTGTTATGGAACAGAGTGACTCCGCCACCAATAGTGTCATGAACAGAGTGACGCCGCCACCAATAAAGTTATGGAATAGAGTGACGCCGCCGCCTATAGTGTTACGGAACAGAGGGACGCCGCCACCAATAGTGTTATGGAACAGAGTGACGGCGCCACCAATAGTGTTATGGAACAGAGTGACGCCACTACCAGTAGAGTCATGAACAGAATGTCGCCGCCACCAATAGAGTTATGGAACAGAGTGACGCCGCCACAAATAGTATCATGAACAGAGTGACACTGCCACCAATAGTGTCATGAACAGAGTGACGCCGCTACATATAGTGTTAGGGAACACAATGACGCCACCACGAATGGTGTCATGTAAAGATTGACGTCGACACCAATAGTGTTATGGAACAGAGTGACGCCGCCACTAATAGTGTTATGGAACAGAGTGACGCCGCCGCTTATATTGTTATGGAACAGAGTGACGCCGCCACTAGTAGTGTCATGAACAGAATGTCGCCGCCACAAATAGTGTTATGGAATAAAGTGACGACAACACCAATAGTGTCATGAACAGAGTGACACCGCCAGCAATAGTGTTATGGAACAGTGTGATGCCGCCACCAATAGTGTCATGAACAGAGTGACGCCGCCACCATTATTGTCATGAACAGAGTGACGCCGCAACCAACAATGTTATGGAACAGAGTGACGCCACCACCAAGAGAGTCATGAACAGAGTGACACCACCACCAATAGTGTCATGAACAGAGTGACGCCACCACCAATAGTGTCATGAACAGAGTGACACCACCACCAATAGTGTCATGAACAGAGTGACGCCGCCACCAATAGTGTTATGGAACAGAGTGACGCTGCCACCAACAGTGTTATGGAACAGAGTTACGCCGCCACCAGTAGTGTCATGAACAGAATGTCGCCGAAACCAATAGTGTTATGGAACAGTGACCCCACCACCAATAGTGTCATGAACAGAGTGACACCGCCACCAATTGTGTTATGGAACAGAATGTCGCCGCCACCAACAGTGTTATGAAACAGAGTGACGCCACCACCAGTAGAGTCATGAACAGATTGTCGCCGCCAGCAATAGTGTTATGGAACAGAGTTATTCCCTAACCAATAGTGTCATGCACAGAGTGACGCCGCCACCAATAGTGTTATGGAACAGAGTGACGCCGCTACCAGCAGTGTTATGGAACAGAGTGACGCCGCCACCAATAGTGTCATGAACAGAATGACGCCACCACATATAGTGTTATGGAACAGAGTGACGCCACCACCAAGAGTGTCATGAACAGAGTGACGCCGCAACCAATAGTGTCATGAACAAAGTGACGCCGCCACCAATAGTGTCATGAACAGAGTGACACCGCCACCAATAGTGTCATGAAGAAAGTGACGCCGCCACCAATAGTGTCATGAACAAAGTGACGTCGCCACTAATAGTGTCATTAACAGAGTGACACCGCCATCAATAGTGTCATGAACAAAGTGACGCCGCCACCAATAGTGTCATGAACAGAGTGTCGCCGCCGACAATAGTGTTAGGGAACAGAGTGACGCCACCACCAATAGTGTCATCAATAGAGTGACACCGACACCAATAGTGTCATGAACAAAGTGACGCCGCCACCAATAGTGTCATGAACAAAGTGACGTCGCCACTAATAGTGTCATTAACAGAGTGACACCGCCATCAATAGTGTCATGAACAAAGTGACGACGCCACCAATAGTGTCATGAACAGAGTGTCGCCGCCGACAATAGTGTTAGGGAACAGAGTGACGCCACCACCAATAGTGTCATGAACAAAGTGACGCCGCCACCAATAGTGTCATGAACACAGTGACGCCGCCACCAATACTCTTATGGAACAGAGTGACGCCGCCACCAATAGTGTTATGGAACAGAGTGACGCCGCCACCAGTAGTGTTATGGAACAGAGTGACGCCACCACTAATAGTGTCATGATCAGATTGACGCCGCCACCAATAGTGTCATGAACAAAGTGAGGCCGCCACCAACAGTGTTATGGAACAGAGTGACGCCACCTCCAATTGATTCATAAACAGAGTGACGCTGCCATCAATAGTGTCATGGACAGAGTGACGCCGCCACCAATAGTGTCATGAACAGAGTGACACCGCCACGAATAGTGTCATGAAGAGAGTGACGCCGCCACCAACATTGTTATGGAACAGAGTGACGCCGCCACCAGTAGTTTTATAGAACTGAGTGAAGCCGCTAGCAATAGTGTTATGGAACAGAGTGACGCCGCCGTCTGTACTGTTATGGAACAGAGTGACGCCGCCACCAATAGTGTCATGAACAGAGTGACGCCGCCACCAATAAAGTTATGGAATAGAGTGATGCCGCCGCCTATAGTGTTACGGAACAGAGGGAAGCCGCCACCGATAGTGTTATGGAACAGAGTTACCCCGCCACAAATAGTATCATGAACAGAGTGACGCTGCCACCAATAGTGTCATGAACAGAGTGATGCCGCCACCAATAGTGTTATGGAACACAATGACGCCACCACCAATGGTGTCATGTACAGATTGACGTCGCCACTAATAGAGTTATTGAACAGAGTGACGCCGCCACTAATAGTGTTATGGAACAGAGTGACGCCGCCGCTTATATTGTTATGGAACAGAGTGACGCCGCCACCAGTAGTGTCATGAACAGAATGTCGCCGCCACAAATAGTGTTATGGAATAAAGTGACGCCATCACCCATTGTGTCATGAACAGATGAACGCCGCAACCAATAGTGTCATGAACAAAGTGACACCTCCACCAATAGTGTCATGAACAGAGTGACACCGCCACCAATAGTGTCATGAACAAAGTGACGCCGCCACCAATAGTGTCATCAATAGAGTGACACCGCCACCAATAGTGTTATGAACAAAGTGACGCCGCCACCAATAGTGTCATGAACAAAGTGACGCCGCCACCAACAGTGTTATGGAACAGAGTGACGCCACCACCAATAGTGTTATGGAACAGAGTGTAGCTGCCACCAGTAGTGTTATGGAACAGAGTGACGCCGCCACCAACAGTGTCCTGAACAAAGTGACGCCGCCACAAATAGTGTCATGAACTGTGTGATTCCCTAACTAATAGTGTCATGAACAGAGTGACGCCGCCACCAACAGTGTTATGGAACAGAGTGACGCCGCCACTAATAGTGTCATGAACAGATTGACGCCGCCACCAATAGTGTTATAGAACAGAGTGACGCCGCCACCAACAGTGTTATGGAACAGAGTGACGCCGCCACCAATAGTGTTATAGAACAGAGTGACGCCGCCACCAATAGTGTTTTCGAACAGAGTGACGCCACCACCAATAGTGTCAAGAAAAGAGTGACGCCGCCACCAATAGTGTCATGAACAGAGTGACGCCGCCACCAATAGTGTTATGGAACAGAGTGACGCCGCCACCAACAGTGTTATTGAACAGAGTGACGCCGCCACCAATAGTGTTAAATTTGTCAAATATTAGGGGGACTCCCGGTTTGCCTCCTGCCTTCTCATACGGGGGACAAAGTGACACCTCCACCAATAGTGTTATGAACAGAGTGACAGCCGCCACCAATAGTGGCATGAACAAAGTGACGCCGCCACCAATAGTGTCATGAAGAGAGTGACACCGCCACCAGTAGTGTCATGAAAAGAATGTTGCCGCCACCAATAGTGTCATGAAAAGAATGTCGCGGCCACCAACAGTGTTATAGAACAGAGTGACGCCGTTACCAATAATGTTATGGAACAGAGTGACGCCGCCACCAATAGTGTTATGGAACAGAGTGACGCCGCCACCAACAGTGTTATGGAACAGAGTGATGCCGCCACCAACAGTGTTATGGAACAGAGTGACGCCGCCACTAGTAGTGGTATGGAACAGAACGTCGTCGCAACCAATAGTGTTATGGAACAGAGTGACGCCACCACCAGTAGTGTCAAGAACAGAATGTCACCGCCACAAATAGTGTTATGGAATAAAGTGACGCCACCACCAATAGTGTCATGAACATATGGACGCCGCAACCAATAGTGTCATGAACAAAGTGACACCTCCACCAATAGTGTCATGAACAGAGTGACACCGCCACGAATAGTGTCATGAAGAGTATGACGCTGCCACGAATAGTGTCATGAAGAGTGTGACGCTGCCACCAACATTGTTATGGAACAGAGAGACGCCGCCACCAGTAGTTTTATAGAACAGAGTGAAGCCGCCACCAATAGTGTTATGGAACAGAGTGACGCCGCCGTCTATACTGTTATGGAACAGAGTGACTCCGCCACCAATAGTGTCATGAACAGAGTGACGCCGCCACCAATAGTGTCATGAACAGAGTGACACCGCCACGAATAGTGTCATGAAGAGAGTGACGCCGCCACCAACATTGTTATGGAACAGAGTGACGCCGCCACCAGTAGTTTTATAGAACTGAGTGAAGCCGCTAGCAATAGTGTTATGGAACAGAGTGACGCCGCCGTCTGTACTGTTATGGAACAGAGTGACGCCGCCACCAATAGTGTCATGAACAGAGTGACGCCGCCACCAATAAAGTTATGGAATAGAGTGATGCCGCCGCCTATAGTGTTACGGAACAGAGGGAAGCCGCCACCGATAGTGTTATGGAACAGAGTTACCCCGCCACAAATAGTATCATGAACAGAGTGACGCTGCCACCAATAGTGTCATGAACAGAGTGATGCCGCCACCAATAGTGTTATGGAACACAATGACGCCACCACCAATGGTGTCATGTACAGATTGACGTCGCCACTAATAGAGTTATTGAACAGAGTGACGCCGCCACTAATAGTGTTATGGAACAGAGTGACGCCGCCGCTTATATTGTTATGGAACAGAGTGACGCCGCCACCAGTAGTGTCATGAACAGAATGTCGCCGCCACAAATAGTGTTATGGAATAAAGTGACGCCATCACCCATTGTGTCATGAACAGATGAACGCCGCAACCAATAGTGTCATGAACAAAGTGACACCTCCACCAATAGTGTCATGAACAGAGTGACACCGCCACCAATAGTGTCATGAACAAAGTGACGCCGCCACCAATAGTGTCATCAATAGAGTGACACCGCCACCAATAGTGTTATGAACAAAGTGACGCCGCCACCAATAGTGTCATGAACAAAGTGACGCCGCCACCAACAGTGTTATGGAACAGAGTGACGCCACCACCAATAGTGTTATGGAACAGAGTGTAGCTGCCACCAGTAGTGTTATGGAACAGAGTGACGCCGCCACCAACAGTGTCCTGAACAAAGTGACGCCGCCACAAATAGTGTCATGAACTGTGTGATTCCCTAACTAATAGTGTCATGAACAGAGTGACGCCGCCACCAACAGTGTTATGGAACAGAGTGACGCCGCCACTAATAGTGTCATGAACAGATTGACGCCGCCACCAATAGTGTTATAGAACAGAGTGACGCCGCCACCAACAGTGTTATGGAACAGAGTGACGCCGCCACCAATAGTGTTATAGAACAGAGTGACGCCGCCACCAATAGTGTTTTCGAACAGAGTGACGCCACCACCAATAGTGTCAAGAAAAGAGTGACGCCGCCACCAATAGTGTCATGAACAGAGTGACGCCGCCACCAATAGTGTTATGGAACAGAGTGACGCCGCCACCAACAGTGTTATTGAACAGAGTGACGCCGCCACCAATAGTGTTAAATTTGTCAAATATTAGGGGGACTCCCGGTTTGCCTCCTGCCTTCTCATACGGGGGACAAAGTGACACCTCCACCAATAGTGTTATGAACAGAGTGACAGCCGCCACCAATAGTGGCATGAACAAAGTGACGCCGCCACCAATAGTGTCATGAAGAGAGTGACACCGCCACCAGTAGTGTCATGAAAAGAATGTTGCCGCCACCAATAGTGTCATGAAAAGAATGTCGCGGCCACCAACAGTGTTATAGAACAGAGTGACGCCGTTACCAATAATGTTATGGAACAGAGTGACGCCGCCACCAATAGTGTTATGGAACAGAGTGACGCCGCCACCAACAGTGTTATGGAACAGAGTGATGCCGCCACCAACAGTGTTATGGAACAGAGTGACGCCGCCACTAGTAGTGGTATGGAACAGAACGTCGTCGCAACCAATAGTGTTATGGAACAGAGTGACGCCACCACCAGTAGTGTCAAGAACAGAATGTCACCGCCACAAATAGTGTTATGGAATAAAGTGACGCCACCACCAATAGTGTCATGAACATATGGACGCCGCAACCAATAGTGTCATGAACAAAGTGACACCTCCACCAATAGTGTCATGAACAGAGTGACACCGCCACGAATAGTGTCATGAAGAGTATGACGCTGCCACGAATAGTGTCATGAAGAGTGTGACGCTGCCACCAACATTGTTATGGAACAGAGAGACGCCGCCACCAGTAGTTTTATAGAACAGAGTGAAGCCGCCACCAATAGTGTTATGGAACAGAGTGACGCCGCCGTCTATACTGTTATGGAACAGAGTGACTCCGCCACCAATAGTGTCATGAACAGAGTGACGCCGCCACCAATAAAGTTATGGAATAGAGTGACGCCGCCGCCTATAGTGTTACGGAACAGAGGGACGCCGCCACCAATAGTGTTATGGAACAGAGTGACGGCGCCACCAATAGTGTTATGGAACAGAATGTCGCCGCCACCAATAGTATTATGGAACAGAGTGACGCCACTACCAGTAGAGTCATGAACAGAATGTCGCCGCCACCAATAGAGTTATGGAACAGAGTGACGCCGTAACAAATAGTATCATGAACAGAGTGACGCTGCCACCAAAAGTGTCATGAACAGAGTGACGCCGCCACCAATAGTGTTATGGAACACAATGACGCCACCACCAATGGTGTCATGTACAGATTGACGTCGCCACCAATAGTGTTATGGAACAGAGTGACGCCGCCGCTTATATTGTTTTGGAACAGAGTGACGCCGCCATCAGTAGTATCATGAACAGAATGTCGCCGCCACAAATAGTGTTATGGAATAAAGTGACGCCATCACCAATAGTGTCATGAACAGATGAACGCCGCAACCAATAGTGTCATGAACAAAGTGACACCTCCACCAATAGTGTCATGAACAGAGTGACACCGCCACCAATAGTGTCATGAACAAAGTGACGCCGCCACCAATAGTGTCATCAATAGAGTGACACCGCCACAAATAGTGTTATGAACAAATTGAAGCCGCCACCAATAGTGTCATGAAAAGAGTGATGCCGCCACCAACAGTGTTATGGAACAGAGTGACGCCGCCACCAATAGTGTTATGGAACAGAGTGTAGCTGCCACCAGTAGTGTTATGGAACAGAGTGACGCCGCCACCAATAGTGGCATGAACAAAGTGACGCCGCCACCAATAGTGTCATGAAGAGAGTGACACCGCCACCAGTAGTGTCATGAAAAGAATGTTGCCGCCACCAATAGTGTCATGAAAAGAATGTCGCGGCCACCAACAGTGTTATAGAACAGAGTGACGCCGTTACCAATAGTGTTATGGAACAGAGTGACGCCGCCACCAATAGTGTTATGGAACAGAGTGACGCCGCCACCAACAGTGTTATGGAACAGAGTGATGCCGCCACCAACAGTGTTATGGAACAGAGTGACGCCGCCACTAGTAGTGGTATGGAACAGAACGTCGTCGCAACCAATAGTGTTATGGAACAGAGTGACGCCACCACCAGTAGTGTCATGAACAGAATGTCACCGCCACAAATAGTGTTATGGAATAAAGTGACGCCACCACCAATAGTGTCATGAACATATGGACGCCGCAACCAATAGTGTCATGAACAAAGTGACACCTCCACCAATAGTGTCATGAACAGAGTGACACCGCCACGAATAGTGTCATGAAGAGTGTGACGCTGCCACGAATAGTGTCATGAAGAGTGTGACACTGCCACCAACATTGTTATGGAACAGAGAGACGCCGCCACCAGTAGTTTTATAGAACAGAGTGAAGCCGCCACCAATAGTGTTATGGAACAGAGTGACGCCGCCGTCTATACTGTTATGGAACAGAGTGACTCCGCCACCAATAGTGTCATGAACAGAGTGACGCCGCCACCAATAAAGTTATGGAATAGAGTGACGCCGCCGCCTATAGTGTTACGGAACAGAGGGACGCCGCCACCAATAGTGTCATGGAACAGAGTGACGGCGCCACCAATAGTGTTATGGAACAGAATGTCGCCGCCACCAATAGTATTATGGAACAGAGTGACGCCACTACCAGTAGAGTCATGAACAGAATGTCGCCGCCACCAATAGAGTTATGGAACAGAGTGACGCCGTAACAAATAGTATCATGAACAGAGTGACGCTGCCACCAAAAGTGTCATGAACAGAGTGACGCCGCCACCAATAGTGTTATGGAACACAATGACGCCACCACCAATGGTGTCATGTACAGATTGACGTCGCCACCAATAGTGTTATGGAACAGAGTGACGCCGCCGCTTATATTGTTTTGGAACAGAGTGACGCCGCCATCAGTAGTATCATGAACAGAATGTCGCCGCCACAAATAGTGTTATGGAATAAAGTGACGCCATCACCAATAGTGTCATGAACAGATGAACGCCGCAACCAATAGTGTCATGAACAAAGTGACACCTCCACCAATAGTGTCATGAACAGAGTGACACCGCCACCAATAGTGTCATGAACAAAGTGACGCCGCCACCAATAGTGTCATCAATAGAGTGACACCGCCACAAATAGTGTTATGAACAAATTGACGCCGCCACCAATAGTGTCATGAAAAGAGTGATGCCGCCACCAACAGTGTTATGGAACAGAGTGACGCCGCCACCAATAGTGTTATGGAACAGAGTGTAGCTGCCACCAGTAGTGTTATGGAACAGAGTGACGCCGCCACCAACAGTGTCCTGAACAAAGTGACGCCGCCACAAATAGTGTCATGAACTGTGTGATTCCCTAAGTAATAGTGTCATGAACAGAGTGACGCCGCCACCAACAGTGTTATGGAACAGAGTGACGCCGCCACCAATAGTGTTATGGAACAGAGTGACGCCACCACCAATAGTGTCATGAACAGATTGACGCCGCCACCAATAGTGTTATAGAACAGAGTGACGCCGCCACCAACAATGTTATGCAACAGAGTGACGCCGCCACCAATAGTGTTATAGAACAGAGTGACGCCACCACCAATAGTGTCATGAACAGATTGACGCCGCCACCAATAGTGTTGTAAAACAGAGTGACGCCACCACCAATAGTGTCATGAACAGAGTGACGCCGCCACCAATAATGTCATGAACAGAGTGACGCCGCAACCAATAGGGTTAAGGAACAGAGTGACGCCACTTCCAATAGTGTTATGAACAGAGTGACACAGCCACCAATAGTGTCATGAACAGATTGACGCCGCCACCAATAGTGTTATGGAACAGAGTGACGCCGCCACCAACAGTGTTATGGAACAGAGTGACGCCGCTACCAATAGTGTTTTAGAACAGAGTTTAGCTGCCACCAGTAGTGTTATGCAACAGAGTGACGCCGCCACCAACAGTGTTATGGAACAGATTGACGCTGCCACCAGTAGTGTCATGAACAGATTGACGCAGCAACCAATAGTGTCATGAACAAAGTGGCGCCGCCTCCAATAGTGTCATGAACAGAGTGACACCGCCACCAATAGTGTCATGAACAGAGTTACGCCGCCACCAATAGTGTCATCAATAGAGTGACACCGCCACCAATAGTGTCATGAACAAAGTGACGCCGCCACCAATAGTGTCATGAAGAGAGTGACACCGCCACCAGTAGTGTCATGAAAAGAATGTTGCCGCCACCAATAGTGTCATGAAAAGAATGTCGCGGCCACTAACAGTGTTATAGAACAGAGTGACGCCGTTACCAATAGTGTTATGGAACAGAGTGACGCCGCCACCAATAGTGTTATGGAACAGAGTGACGCCGCCACTAACAGTGTTATGGAACAGGGTGATGCCGCCACCAATAGTGTTATGGAACAGAGTGACGCTGCCACCAACAGTGTTATGGAACAGAGGGATGCCGCCACCAGTAGTGGTATGGAACAGAATGTCGTCGCTACCAATAGTGTTATGGAACAGAGTGACGCCACCACCAGTAGTGTCATGAACAGAACGTCACCGCCACAAATAGTGTTTTGGAATAAAGTGACGCCACAACCAATAGTGTCATGAACATATGGACGCCGCAACCAATAGTGTCATGAACAAAGTGACCCCTCCACCAATAGTGTCATGAACAGAGTGACACCGCCACGAATAGTGTCATGAAGAGAGTGACGTCGCCACCAACATTGTTATGGAACAGAGTGACGCCGCCACCAGCAGTTTTATAGAACAGAGTGAAGCCGCCACCAATAGTGTCATGAACAGAGTGACGCCGCCACCAATAAAGTTATGGAATAGAGTGACGCCGCCGCCTATAGTGTTACGGAACAGAGGGACGCCGCCACCAATAGTGTTATGGAACAGAGTGACGGCGCCACCAATAGTGTTATGGAACAGAGTGACGCCACTACCAGTAGAGTCATGAACAGAATGTCGCCGCCACCAATAGAGTTATGGAACAGATTGACGCCGCCACAAATAGTATCATGAACAGAGTGACACTGCCACCAATAGTGTCATGAACAGAGTGACGCCGCTACATACAGTGTTAGGGAACACAATGACGCCACCACGAATGGTGTCATGTAAAGATTGACGTCGCCACCAATAGTGTTATGGAACAGAGTGACGCCGCCACTAATAGTGTTATGGAACAGAGTGACGCCGCCGCTTATATTGTTATGGAACAGAGTGACGCCGCCACTAGTAGTGTCATGAACAGAATGTCGCCGCCACAAATAATGTGTTATGGAATAAAGTGACGACAACACCAATAGTGTCATGAACAGAGTGACACCGCCACCAATAGTGTCATGAACAGAGTGACGCCGCCACCAATAGTGTCATGAACAGAGTGACGCCGCCACCAACAGTGTTATGGAACAGAGTGACGCCGCCACCAACAGTGTTATGGAACAGAGTGACGCCGCCACCAACAGTGTTATGGAACAGAGTGACGCCGCCACCAATACGATTCTTCGCGGCAGGGGATCGTATTCCAGGGACCATAGGATTAAGGACTTGCCCGAAACGCTACGCGTACTAGTGGCTGTACAAGAATGTAACAACTCTTGTATATATCTCAAAAAAAAAAAAAAAAAAATAGTGTTATGGAACAGAGTGACGCCGCCACCAACCGTGTTATGGAACAGAGTGACGCCGCCACCAATAGTCTTATGGAACAGAGTGTAGCTGCCACCAGTAGTGTTATGGAACAGAGTGACGCCGCCACCAACAGTGTTATGGAACAGATTGACGCTGCCACCAGTAGTGTCATGAACAGATTGACGCTGCAGCCAATAGTGTCATGAACAAAGTGACGCCGCCACCAATAGTGTCATGAAGAGAGTGACACCGCCACCAGTAGTGTCATGAAAAGAATGTTGCCGCCACCAATAGTGTCATGAAAAGAATGTCGCGGCCACCAACAGTGTTATGAAACAGAGTGACGCCGTTACCAATAGTGTTATGGAACAGAGTGACGCCGCCACCAATAGTGTTATGGAACAGTGTGACGCCGCCACCATCAGTGTTATGGAACAGAGTGACGCTGCCACCAACAGTGTTATGGAACAGAGTGACGCCGCCACCAGTAGTTGTATGGAGCAGAATGTCGTCGCTACCAATAGTGTTATGGAACAGTGTGACGCTGCCACCAACAGTGTTATGGAACAGAGTGACGCCGCAACCAGTAGTGTCATGAACAGAATGTCGCCGCCACAAATAGTGTTATGGAATAAAGTGACGCCACCACCAATAGTGTCATGAACAGATGGACGCCGCAACCAATAGTGTCATGAAGAGAGTGACGCCGCTACCAACATTGTTATGGAACAGAGTGACGCCGCCACCAATAGTGTTATGGAACAGAGTGACGCCGCCATCTATACTGTTATGGAACAGAGTGACGCCGCCAGCAATAGTGTCATGAACAGAGTGACGCCGCCACAAATAGTATCATGAACAGAGTGACACTGCCACCAATAGTGTCATGAACAGAGTGACGCCGCTGCATATAGTGTTAGGGAACACAATGACGCCACCACCAATGGTGTCATGTAAAGATTGACGTCGCCACCAATAGTTTTATGGAACAGAGTGACGCCGCCACTAATAGTGTTATGGAACAGAGTGACGCCGCCGCTTATATTGTTATGGAACAGAGTGACGCCGCCACTAGTAGTGTCGTGAACAAATAGTGTTATGGAATAAAGTGACGACAACACCAATAGTGTCATGAACAGATGGACGCCGCAACCAATAGTGTCAAGAACAAAGTGACACCTCCACCAATAGTGTCATGAACAGAGTGACACCGCCACCAATAGTGTCATGAACAGAGTGACGCCGCCACCAACAGTGTTATGGAACAGAGTGACGCCGCCACCAACAGTGTTATGGAACAGAGTGACGCCGCCACCAATAGTGTTATGGAGCAGAGTGACGCCGCCACCAACAGTGTTATGGAACAGAGTGACGCCGCCACCAATAGTGTTATGGAACAGAGTGTAGCTGCCACCAGTAGTGTTATGGAACAGAGTGACGCCGCCACCAACAGTGTTATGGAACAGATTGACGCTGCCACCAGTAGTGTCATGAACAGATTGACGCTGCAACCAATAGTGTCATGAACAAAGTGACGCCGCCACCAATAGTGTCATGAAGAGAGTGACACCGCCACCAGTAGTGTCATGAAAAGAATGTTGCCGCCACCAATAGTGTCATGAAAAGAATGTCGCGGCCACCAACAGTGTTATGAAACAGAGTGACGCCGTTACCAATAGTGTTATGGAACAGAGTGACGCCGCCACCAATAGTGTTATGGAACAGTGTGACGCCGCCACCATCAGTGTTATGGAACAGAGTGACGCTGCCACCAACAGTGTTATGGAACAGAGTGACGCCGCCACCAGTAGTTGTATGGAGCAGAATGTCGTCGCTACCAATAGTGTTATGGAACAGAGTGACGCTGCCACCAACAGTGTTATGGAACAGAGTGACGCCGCAACCAGTAGTGTCATGAACAGAATGTCGCCGCCACAAATAGTGTTATGGAATAAAGTGACGCCACCACCAATAGTGTCATGAACAGATGGACGCCGCAACCAATAGTGTCATGAAGAGAGTGACGCCGCTACCAACATTGTTATGGAACAGAGTGACGCCGCCACCAATAGTGTTATGGAACAGAGTGACGCCGCCATCTATACTGTTATGGAACAGAGTGACGCCGCCAGCAATAGTGTCATGAACAGTGTGACGCCGCCACAAATAGTATCATGAACAGAGTGACACTGCCACCAATAGTGTCATGAACAGAGTGACGCCGCTGCATATAGTGTTAGGGAACACAATGACGCCACCACCAATGGTGTCATGTAAAGATTGACGTCGCCACCAATAGTTTTATGGAACAGAGTGACGCCGCCACTAATAGTGTTATGGAACAGAGTGACGCCGCCGCTTATATTGTTATGGAACAGAGTGACGCCGCCACTAGTAGTGTCGTGAACAAATAGTGTTATGGAATAAAGTGACGACAACACCAATAGTGTCATGAACAGATGGACGCCGCAACCAATAGTGTCAAGAACAAAGTGACACCTCCACCAATAGTGTCATGAACAGAGTGACACCGCCACCAATAGTGTCATGAACAGAGTGACGCCGCCACCAACAGTGTTATGGAACAGAGTGACGCCGCCACCAACAGTGTTATGGAACAGAGTGACGCCGCCACCAATAGTGTTATGGAGCAGAGTGACGCCGCCACCAACAGTGTTATGGAACAGAGTGACGCCGCCACCAATAGTGTTATGGAACAGAGTGTAGCTGCCACCAGTAGTGTTATGGAACAGAGTGACGCCGCCACCAACAGTGTTATGGAACAGATTGACGCTGCCACCAGTAGTGTCATGAACAGATTGACGCCGCCACCAATAGTGTTATGGAACAGAGTGACGCCGCCACCAACAGTGTTATGGAACAGAGTGACGCCGCTACCAATAGTGTTTTAGAACAGAGTTTAGCTGCCACCAGTAGTGTTATGCAACAGAGTGACGCCGCCACCAACAGTGTTATGGAACAGATTGACGCTGCCACCAGTAGTGTCATGAACAGATTGACGCAGCAACCAATAGTGTCATGAACAAAGTGGCGCCGCCTCCAATAGTGTCATGAACAGAGTGACACCGCCACCAATAGTGTCATGAACAGAGTTACGCCGCCACCAATAGTGTCATCAATAGAGTGACACCGCCACCAATAGTGTCATGAACAAAGTGACGCCGCCACCAATAGTGTCATGAAGAGAGTGACACCGCCACCAGTAGTGTCATGAAAAGAATGTTGCCGCCACCAATAGTGTCATGAAAAGAATGTCGCGGCCACTAACAGTGTTATAGAACAGAGTGACGCCGTTACCAATAGTGTTATGGAACAGAGTGACGCCGCCACCAATAGTGTTATGGAACAGAGTGACGCCGCCACTAACAGTGTTATGGAACAGGGTGATGCCGCCACCAATAGTGTTATGGAACAGAGTGACGCTGCCACCAACAGTGTTATGGAACAGAGGGATGCCGCCACCAGTAGTGGTATGGAACAGAATGTCGTCGCTACCAATAGTGTTATGGAACAGAGTGACGCCACCACCAGTAGTGTCATGAACAGAACGTCACCGCCACAAATAGTGTTTTGGAATAAAGTGACGCCACAACCAATAGTGTCATGAACATATGGACGCCGCAACCAATAGTGTCATGAACAAAGTGACCCCTCCACCAATAGTGTCATGAACAGAGTGACACCGCCACGAATAGTGTCATGAAGAGAGTGACGTCGCCACCAACATTGTTATGGAACAGAGTGACGCCGCCACCAGCAGTTTTATAGAACAGAGTGAAGCCGCCACCAATAGTGTCATGAACAGAGTGACGCCGCCACCAATAAAGTTATGGAATAGAGTGACGCCGCCGCCTATAGTGTTACGGAACAGAGGGACGCCGCCACCAATAGTGTTATGGAACAGAGTGACGGCGCCACCAATAGTGTTATGGAACAGAGTGACGCCACTACCAGTAGAGTCATGAACAGAATGTCGCCGCCACCAATAGAGTTATGGAACAGATTGACGCCGCCACAAATAGTATCATGAACAGAGTGACACTGCCACCAATAGTGTCATGAACAGAGTGACGCCGCTACATACAGTGTTAGGGAACACAATGACGCCACCACGAATGGTGTCATGTAAAGATTGACGTCGCCACCAATAGTGTTATGGAACAGAGTGACGCCGCCACTAATAGTGTTATGGAACAGAGTGACGCCGCCGCTTATATTGTTATGGAACAGAGTGACGCCGCCACTAGTAGTGTCATGAACAGAATGTCGCCGCCACAAATAATGTGTTATGGAATAAAGTGACGACAACACCAATAGTGTCATGAACAGAGTGACACCGCCACCAATAGTGTCATGAACAGAGTGACGCCGCCACCAATAGTGTCATGAACAGAGTGACGCCGCCACCAACAGTGTTATGGAACAGAGTGACGCCGCCACCAACAGTGTTATGGAACAGAGTGACGCCGCCACCAACAGTGTTATGGAACAGAGTGACGCCGCCACCAATACGATTCTTCGCGACAGGGGATCGTATTCCAGGGACCATAGGATTAAGGACTTGCCCGAAACGCTACGCGTACTAGTGGCTGTACAAGAATGTAACAACTCTTGTATATATCTCAAAAAAAACAAAAAAAAAAATAGTGTTATGGAACAGAGTGACGCCGCCACCAACCGTGTTATGGAACAGAGTGACGCCGCCACCAATAGTCTTATGGAACAGAGTGTAGCTGCCACCAGTAGTGTTATGGAACAGAGTGACGCCGCCACCAACAGTGTTATGGAACAGATTGACGCTGCCACCAGTAGTGTCATGAACAGATTGACGCTGCAGCCAATAGTGTCATGAACAAAGTGACGCCGCCACCAATAGTGTCATGAAGAGAGTGACACCGCCACCAGTAGTGTCATGAAAAGAATGTTGCCGCCACCAATAGTGTCATGAAAAGAATGTCGCGGCCACCAACAGTGTTATGAAACAGAGTGACGCCGTTACCAATAGTGTTATGGAACAGAGTGACGCCGCCACCAATAGTGTTATGGAACAGTGTGACGCCGCCACCATCAGTGTTATGGAACAGAGTGACGCTGCCACCAACAGTGTTATGGAACAGAGTGACGCCGCCACCAGTAGTTGTATGGAGCAGAATGTCGTCGCTACCAATAGTGTTATGGAACAGTGTGACGCTGCCACCAACAGTGTTATGGAACAGAGTGACGCCGCAACCAGTAGTGTCATGAACAGAATGTCGCCGCCACAAATAGTGTTATGGAATAAAGTGACGCCACCACCAATAGTGTCATGAACAGATGGACGCCGCAACCAATAGTGTCATGAAGAGAGTGACGCCGCTACCAACATTGTTATGGAACAGAGTGACGCCGCCACCAATAGTGTTATAGAACAGAGTGACGCCGCCATCTATACTGTTATGGAACAGAGTGACGCCGCCAGCAATAGTGTCATGAACAGAGTGACGCCGCCACAAATAGTATCATGAACAGAGTGACACTGCCACCAATAGTGTCATGAACAGAGTGACGCCGCTGCATATAGTGTTAGGGAACACAATGACGCCACCACCAATGGTGTCATGTAAAGATTGACGTCGCCACCAATAGTTTTATGGAACAGAGTGACGCCGCCACTAATAGTGTTATGGAACAGAGTGACGCCGCCGCTTATATTGTTATGGAACAGAGTGACGCCGCCACTAGTAGTGTCGTGAACAAATAGTGTTATGGAATAAAGTGACGACAACACCAATAGTGTCATGAACAGATGGACGCCGCAACCAATAGTTTCAAGAACAAAGTGACACCTCCACCAATAGTGTCATGAACAGAGTGACACCGCCACCAATAGTGTCATGAACAGAGTGACGCCGCCACCAACAGTGTTATGGAACAGAGTGACGCCGCCACCAACAGTGTTATGGAACAGAGTGACGCCGCCACCAATAGTGTTATGGAGCAGAGTGACGCCGCCACCAACAGTGTTATGGAACAGAGTGACGCCGCCACCAATAGTGTTATGGAACAGAGTGTAGCTGCCACCAGTAGTGTTATGGAACAGAGTGACGCCGCCACCAACAGTGTTATGGAACAGATTGACGCTGCCACCAGTAGTGTCATGAACAGATTGACGCTGCAACCAATAGTGTCATGAACAAAGTGACGCCGCCACCAATAGTGTCATGAAGAGAGTGACACCGCCACCAGTAGTGTCATGAAAAGAATGTTGCCGCCACCAATAGTGTCATGAAAAGAATGTCGCGGCCACCAACAGTGTTATGAAACAGAGTGACGCCGTTACCAATAGTGTTATGGAACAGAGTGACGCCGCCACCAATAGTGTTATGGAACAGTGTGACGCCGCCACCATCAGTGTTATGGAACAGAGTGACGCTGCCACCAACAGTGTTATGGAACAGAGTGACGCCGCCACCAGTAGTTGTATGGAGCAGAATGTCGTCGCTACCAATAGTGTTATGGAACAGAGTGACGCTGCCACCAACAGTGTTATGGAACAGAGTGACGCCGCAACCAGTAGTGTCATGAACAGAATGTCGCTGCCACAAATAGTGTTATGGAATAAAGTGACGCCACCACCAATAGTGTCATGAACAGATGGACGCCGCAACCAATAGTGTCATGAAGAGAGTGACGCCGCTACCAACATTGTTATGGAACAGAGTGACGCCGCCACCAATAGTGTTATGGAACAGAGTGACGCCGCCATCTATACTGTTATGGAACAGAGTGACGCCGCCAGCAATAGTGTCATGAACAGAGTGACGCCGCCACAAATAGTATCATGAACAGAGTGACACTGCCACCAATAGTGTCATGAACAGAGTGACGCCGCTGCATATAGTGTTAGGGAACACAATGACGCCACCACCAATGGTGTCATGTAAAGATTGACGTCGCCACCAATAGTTTTATGGAACAGAGTGACGCCGCCACTAATAGTGTTATGGAACAGAGTGACGCCGCCGCTTATATTGTTATGGAACAGAGTGACGCCGCCACTAGTAGTGTCGTGAACAAATAGTGTTATGGAATAAAGTGACGACAACACCAATAGTGTCATGAACAGATGGACGCCGCAACCAATAGTGTCAAGAACAAAGTGACACCTCCACCAATAGTGTCATGAACAGAGTGACACCGCCACCAATAGTGTCATGAACAGAGTGACGCCGCCACCAACAGTGTTATGGAACAGAGTGACGCCGCCACCAACAGTGTTATGGAACAGAGTGACGCCGCCACCAATAGTGTTATGGAGCAGAGTGACGCCGCCACCAACAGTGTTATGGAACAGAGTGACGCCGCCACCAATAGTGTTATGGAACAGAGTGTAGCTGCCACCAGTAGTGTTATGGAACAGAGTGACGCCGCCACCAACAGTGTTATGGAACAGATTGACGCTGCCACCAGTAGTGTCATGAACAGATTGACGCTGCAACCAATAGTGTCATGAACAAAGTGACGCCGCCACCAATAGTGTCATGAAGAGAGTGACACCGCCACCAGTAGTGTCATGAAAAGAATGTTGCCGCCACCAATAGTGTCATGAAAAGAATGTCGCGGCCACCAACAGTGTTATGAAACAGAGTGACGCCGTTACCAATAGTGTTATGGAACAGAGTGACGCCGCCACCAATAGTGTTATGGAACAGAGTGACGCCGCCACCATCAGTGTTATGGAACAGAGTGACGTCGCCACCAATAGTGTTATGGAACAGAGTGACGCTGCCACCAACAGTGTTATGGAACAGAGTGACGCCGCCACCAGTAGTGGTATGGAGCAGAATGTCGTCGCTACCAATAGTGTTATGGAACAGAGTGACGCTGCCACCAACAGTGTTATGGAACAGAGTGACGCCGCCACCAGTAGTGTAATGAACAGAATGTCGCCGCCACAAATAGTGTTATGGAATAAAGTGACGCCACCACCAATAGAGTCATGAACAGATGGACGCCGCAACCAATAGTGTCATGAAGAGAGTGACGCCGCTACCAACATTGTTATGGAACAGAGTGACGCCGCCACCAATAGTGTTATGGAACAGAGTGACGCCGCCGTCTATACTGTTATGGAACAGAGTGACGCCGCCACCAATAGTGTCATGAACAGAGTGACGCCGCCACCAATAAAGTTATGGAATAGAGTGACGCCGCCGCCTATAGTGTTACGGAACAGAGGGACGCCGCCACCAATAGTGTTATGGAACAGAGTGACGGCGCCACCAATAGTGTTATGGAACAGAATGTCGCCGCCACCAATAGAGTTATGGAACAGAGTGACGCCGCCACAAATAGTATCATGAACAGAGTGACGCTGCCACCAATAGTGTCATGAACAGAGTGACGCCGCCACCAATAGTGTTATGGAACACAATGACGCCACCACCAATGGTGTCATGTACAGATTGACGTCGCCACCAATAGTGTTATGGAACAGAGTGACGCCGCCACTAATAGTGTTATGGAACAGAGTGACGCCGCCGCTTATATTGTTATGGAACAGAGTGACGCTGCCACCAATAGTGTCATGAACAGAGTGACGCCGCCACCAATAGTGTTATGGAACACAATGACGCCACCACCAATGGTGTCATGTACAGATTGACGCTGCCACCAGTAGTGTCATGAACAGATGTACGCCGCAACCAATAGTGTCATGAACAAAGTGACACCTCCACCAATAGTGTCATGAACAGAGTGACACCGCCACCAATAGTGTCATGGACAAAGTGACGCCGCCACCAATAGTGTCATCAATAGAGTGACACCGCCACCAATAGTGTTATGAACAAAGAGACGCCGCCACCAACAGTGTCATGAACAAAGTGACGCCGCCACCAATAGTGTCATGAACAGAGTGACGCCGCCTACCAACAGTGTTATGGAACAGAGTGACGCCACCACCAGTAGTGTCATGAACAGAATGTCGCCGCCACAAATAGTGTTATGGAATAAAGTGACGCCACCACCAATAGTGTCATGAACAGATGGACGCCGCAACCAATAGTGTTATGGAACAGAGTGTAGCTGCCACCAGTAGTGTTATGGAACAGAGTGACGCCGCCACCAATAGTGTTATGGAACAGAGTGTAGCTGCCACCAGTAGTGTTATGAAACAGAGTGACGCCGCCACCAACAGTGTCCTGAACAAAGTGACGCCGCCACAAATAGTGTCATGAACTGTGTGATTCCCTAACCAATAGTGTCATGAACAGAGTGACGCCGCCACCAACAGTGTTATGGAACAGAGTGACGCCGTTACCAATAGTGTTATGGAACAGAGTGACGCCGCCACCAATAGTGTTATGGAACAGAGTGACGCCACCACCAATAGTGTCATGAACAGATTGACGCCGCCACCAATAATGTTATAAAACAGAGTGACGCCGCCACCAATAGTGTTATGGAACAGAGTGATTCCACCACCAATAGTGTCAAGAACAGAGTGACGCCGCCACCAATAGTGTCATGAACAGGGTGACGCCGCAACCAATAGGGTTAAGGAACAGAGTGACGCCACCAACAATAGTGTTATGAACAGAGGGACACCGCCACCAATAGTGTCATGAACAGAGTGACGCCGCCACCAATAGTGTTATGGAACAGAGTGACGCCGCCACCAACAGTGTTATGGAACAGAGTGACGCCGCCACCAATAGTGTTATGGAACAGAGTGTAGCTGCCACCAGTAGTGTTATGGAACAGAGTGACGCCACCACCAACAGTGTTATGGAACAGATTGACGCTGCCACCAGTAGTGTCATGAACAGATTGACGCTGCAACCAATAGTGTCATGAACAAAGTGTCGCCGCCACCAATAGTGTCATAAATAGAGTGACACCGCCACCAATAGTGTCATGAACAGAGTTACGCCGCCACCAATAGTGTCATCAATAGAGTGCCACCGCCACTAATAGTGTCATGAACAAAGTGACACCGCCACCAATAGTGTCATGAACAAAATGACGCCGCCACCAATAGTGTCATGAAGAGAGTGACACCGCCACCAGTAGTGTCATGAAAAGAATGTTGCCGCCACCAATAGTGTCATGAAAAGAATGTCGCGTCCACCAATATTGTTATGGAACAGAGTGACGCCGCCATCAATAGTGTTATGGAACAGAGTGATGCCGCCACCAACAGTGTTATGGAACAGAGTGATGCCGCCACCAATAGTGTTATGGAAGAGAGTGACGCTGCCACCAACAGTGTTATGGAACAGAGTGACGCCGCCACCAGTAGTGGAACGGAACAGAATGTCGTCGCTACCAATAGTGTTATGGAACAGAGTGACGCCACCACCAATAGTGTCATGAACAGAGTGACGCCGCCACCAGTAGTGTTATGGAACAGAGTGACGCCGCCACCAATAGTGTCATGAACAGAGTGACGCCGCCACCATTAGTGTTATGGAACAGAGTGACGCCGCCACCAATAGTGTCATGAACAAAGTGACGCCGCCACCAATTGTGTTATGGAACACAGTGACGCCGCTACCAATAGTGTCATGAACAGATTGGCGCAGCCACGAATAGTGACATCAACAAAGTGACGCCACCGCCAATAGTGTCATGAACAGAGTGACACTATTGGTGGCGGCGTCACTCTGTTATTGACACTATTGGCGGCGGATTCACTCCGTTCATGACTCTATTGGTGGCGGCATTTCTCTGTGCATGACACTATTGGTGGCGGCATCACTCTGTTCATAGTACTATTGGTGGCGGCGTCACTCTGCTCATGACACTTTTGGTGGCGGCGTCACTTTGTTCATGGCACTATTGGTGGCGGTGTCACTCTGTTCATGACACTTTTGGTGGCGGCGTCACTCTGTTCATGGCCCTATTTGTGGCGGCTTCACTCTGTTTATGACACTATTGGTGGCGGCGTCACTCTGTCCATGATTCTATTGGTGGCGACGTCACTCTGTTCATGACACTTTTGGTGGCGGCGTCACTCCGTTGATAAAACTATTGTTGCTGCGTCACCCTGTTCATGACACTATTGGTGGCGGCGTCACTCTCTTCATGACACTATTATTGGCGGCGTCACTCTCTTCATGACACTATTGGTGGCGGCTTCACTCTGTTCATGACACTATTGGTTGCGGCGTCACTCTGTTCGTAACACTATTGATGCCGGCGTCATTCTGTTTGTGACTTAATTAATTGCAGCGTCACTCTACTCGTGACACCAGCGGTGGCGGCGTCACACTGTTCATGACACTCTTAGTGGCGGCGTATTATGACACAAATAGTGACGATGTCACACTCTTAAAGACACCATCGGGGACATGGTTACTGTGTTAACGACACCAGTTTTGGCGCCGTCACGATCATTGACACAGGAGATAACGGCATTACTTTCTTCACTGGAACAGTGGCAGTGTCCTCGCTTTCTCATAGACTTCAGCGGCGTCACAGTCTTCATAACACCAGTGATGGCGGCATCATTCTTGTCGTGACAACAGCTGCGGCGGTGTGTCTGTCTCTCTTCCTGGCACCATTGATGCTACCGTCAATCTCCTATTGACACCAGTGTTGGCGTGACAGAAGATGTAAGGATGCGACAATAGCGTTGATGGCGTGGCAATAGTGGAGGAGACGTGCCATCATTAGTGTCAACTTGAACATAAGAAGAGGCCGCCGACACATGACATTGCGAGGTCTAGACTAGGTCACGTGTGATTTGTTTCATATAAATTAACCTGATGAGGTGATAATTCCCAGTCATCGGCCAAACATTAGTGAGAACAGTCATCACTATAGTGTTCTCTCGAGTACAGTGTTGTTGGTGACGTGGTCTTTCCCTGTGATGTCAAGGATGCGTCTCAGGTTCCGCATGTGAAAGGTATTAAGCCGTCTCTCCTGGCGAGAGCGCAGGGTCCAGGATTCCGAGCCGTAGAGAAGTGTTCTCACCACACATGCCATGTAGACTTGTACCTTGGTGTGTACTGTCAGTTTTTTATTTTCCCAAACGCGCTTTGTGAGCCTGGCCAGTGTTGTTGCGGCCTTTCCGATACGCCTGTTGAGCTCAGTGACCAGGGAAAGGGTGTCTGAGATTGTGGAACCCAGGTACACAAACTCGTGAACTGCCTCCAGCACATTGTCTGCTATATTTATACAGGGTAGCTCATTGACATCTTGTCCCATCACCTGTGTCTTCTTCAGACTGATTGTCAGGCCGAATGCAGAACAGGCTGCGTCAAAGCGGTTGAGTAACTCCTGCAGGCCTTCTGCTGTGTGTGTGGTGATCGCTGCGTCGTCGGCGAAGAGGAACTCCCTGAGGATTCGCATCTGTACTTTTGTCTTTGCTCGGAGTCTGGATAGATTATTGAGCTTTCCATCAGATCTTGTACGGAGATAGATGCCTTCTGTGGTTGTTCCAAAGGCATGCTTGACGAGGATCGTGAAGAAGATGCCGAACAGGGTTGGAACAAGAACACACCCCTTTTTAACACCACTGTTAATGTTGAATGGTTCAGAAGTTGAGCCGTCGTACACGACTGTCCCCTTCATGTCCTTGTGGAACGATTGTATCATGCTGAGTAGGATGGGTGGACAGCCAATTTTGGCCAAGATCTTGAAGAGTCCGTCCCTACTCACGAGGTCGAAGGCTTTTGTAAGGTCAATAAAGAAAATGTACAAGGCTTTTCTCTGCTCCCTGCACTTTTCTTGAAGCTGTCTCAGGGAGAACACCATGTCAGTGGTCGACCTCTCTGCTCGGAAACCACACTGTGACTCAGGGTACACTCTTTCGGCAAGAATCTGAAGCCTGACCAAAACGACCCTAGCGAAGAGTTTGCCAACGACGCTGAGGAGGGATATGCCGCGATAGTTGTTTACATCGCTTCTGTCACCTTTATTTTTGTAGAGAGTGATGATGTTTGCATCTCTCATGTCTAGTGGCAAGGAGCCCTCCCTCCAGCACTGGCACAGAAGTTCATGAAGCTCAGATTTAAGTGTTCCACGAGCGTACTTGTGAACTTTAGGCGGAATCCTGTCGTCTCCTGGGGCCTTCCTTGAGGAAAGTGAATCCACTGCTTTCTCAACTTCTTCCACAGTTGGTTCAAGATCAAGTTCTTCCATGATAGGCAGGCATTCAATTGCATCCAAAGCCTCTACGCTGACCAAGTTCTCTCTGGAGTGGAGTTCGGAGTAATGTTCCACCCAGCGATTCATCTGTTGATCACGGTCTTTAATGATCTCTCCAGTGGCTGACTTTAGAGGAGCCGTCCGGTTTTGTGTAGGGCCTGTTGCCTGTTTGATCTCTTCGTACATGCCTCTTATGTTGCCGACAGTGGCCACAGTCTGGATGCTGGAACAGAGTCGAAGCCAGTAATCATTAGCACAACGCCTCGCAGTTTGTTGAACTGTACTGCGGGCAGTACGGAGGGCCTGAAGGTTCCATTCTGAGGGCAGGTTCTTGTAGGATGAGAGAGCTCGTCTCTTTTCCTCTACGAGGGGTAACAGTTCCTCTGCACTGGCCTCGAACCAATCTGCTGACTTGTTCTGCCTCTTACCGAAGATGGACATGGCAGTGTTGAAAATAGTGCCCCTGAGGTGTAACCACCTCTCACTTGCGCTATCGCAGGATGGAACAGGAAGGGCATTTACCAGCGCCGCAGTGAATTCCTCCACCTTGTGAAGGTCACGGGTCTTGTTTACGTTAGTGCGTGGCCTTCCCTCCTTCTTTGCTCTGTGGATTTTCCGGGGCTGGAACTTTACTCTGCAAACGACGACAGAGTGGTCGGTGTCGCAATCTGCGCTCTGGAAGCTGCGGGTCAGTTTGACATTTCTCAGATTGCTACGCCCCCTAAGCACCAGGTCGAGTTGGTGCCAATGCTTAGACTTGGGATGTCTCCAGGAAACCTTATGCTGGGGCTTGGTGTCGAAGAAGGAATTGGTGATGCAGAGATCATGACGGCAGCAGAACTCCAGGAGGCGCTGCCCACTCTTATTCATCTTCCCAAATCCAAACTGGCCCAGGCAGGAAGGCCAAGAGCTGTGATCCAACTCTTGCATTAAAATCTCCCAGGAGGAAGACTGGCTCTTGTTGAGCTATATCTCTGAGAGCTAGGCCGAGGTCATCATTAAACTTGTCCTTCGCTTCGGTAGAGAAAGTCAGTGTTGGTGCATAGGCATTGATGAGGCTGACCATTCCTACTGCTGTATGAAGCTGAAATTTGATGATCCTTGCAGACCCCTCCATAGGCGGTACTATGGACCCTAACAACCTGTTCCTGATGGCAAAGCCAACGCCATGCTCCCTTACCTCTTCTGGTGGTTTGCCCTGCCAGAAGAAGGTAAAGTCCTTCTCCCGTATGCTTCCGGTTGCGGGCAGATGTGTTTCCTGCAGGGCGACTATGTCCATCTGGAGCCTGCGCAGTTCATTGTTGATCACAGCTGTCTTGCGGGCGTCGTTCACTTCCAGTAGATCTTCCGAGAGACCCGGTGTCATGGTCCTTACATTCCATGTGCCCAGTTTGAGAGCTGGGTGGCTCTGTGTTTGTTTTCTTTTGCCTGGTGCATGGGTTGACGATCCGCTTATTGGATTGTGGCCTAAGCCCCACACACCCAGTGGAGCAGACGGACTGTGGCGGGACAGAATCTTCTTGGCTGGGGACTGCCCAGCTTGAGGCGGGCGGTAGCTGTCCTATGAAATCGGATGATTTCTCCCACCGACGGAAGCAACCCCTGGCGCCCTACTCTACGCCAATTGAGTGGCAGGCTTATCACCGGTAACTGTCACTTCCCGTGTTGAGCCATCGCCAAGGCAACGCTGGAGTATCCTCTCTAGGGCACAGGCCTGGGCAGTAATTATGGAGGATCAGCTGTTGCCCATGCAGAAGATCCACCCTCTCCACGCCACCGATGTGATCCAAGGGACCGGCAGGCGCCCATACGCTTGGCACCAGTGTCGTCGCAGGAGTTGCCAGACTGTAGCTGTAAACAGCTGCAAACTGCCTTAGGGACTCCGACTCCGGATTTTTCCTCAGGGTTGACTCCCGAAGTCTTTCCCATGAGTGGGTTTAGCCACAAGACAGCAGAGGGTTGAATTCGGGGTTTTCCTTCCCCTCGATGGGCTGCCTTTCCAGGCTAACGAGTCCCATCTGCACGAAGCAACTGGTTTTAAGGCGCCAGAGATGTGCCTTCGCCCGTTCTCCTGTTGGTAAAAGCAGTTCCGCCAGGCCTAGAGGCTAAGCCACACGTGCAGGCCAGGAGCTGGACTTGGTTGTCAGAGGCTATTTGAGACACAAGCCATCAAGGGCACTTTACAGGCTGTGGGATCTTATCTCTACAACCCTTCCCCCCGGCTATAACAACCCTTGGAACCATATGTGTATATATATGTATATATATGTATATATATGTATATATATGTATATATATATATATATATATATATATATATATATATATATATATATATATATATATATATATATATATATATATATATATATATATATATATATGTCGTACCTAGTAGCCAGAACTCACTTCTCAGCCTAATATGCAAGGCCCGATTTGCCTAATAAGCCTAGTTTTCATGAATTAATGTTTTTTCGACTACCTAACCTACCTAACCTAACCTAACCTAACTTTTTCGGCTACCTAACCTAACCTAACCTATAAAGATAGGTTAGGTTAGGTTAGGTAGGGTTGGTTAGGTTCGGTCATATATCTACGTTAATTTTAACTCAAATAAAAAAAAATTGACCTCATATATAATGAAATGGGTAGCTTTATCATTTCATAAGAAAAAAATTAGAGAAAATATATTAATTCAGTAAAACTTGGCTTATTAGGCAAATCGGGCCTTGAATAGTAGGCTGAGAAGTGAGTTCTGGCTACTAGGTACGACATATATATATATATATATATATATATATATATATATATATATATATATATATATATATATATATATATATATATATATATATATATGTCGTACCTAATAGCCAGAACGCACTTCTCAGCCTACTGTTCAAGGCCCGATTTGCCTAATAAGCCAAGTTTTCATGAATTAATGTTTTTTCGTCTACCTAACCTACCTAACCTAACCTAACCTAGCTTTTTTTGGCTACCTAACCTAACCTTACCTATAAATATAGGTTAGGTTAGGTTAGGTAGGGTTGGTTAGGTTCGGTCATATATCTACGTTAATTTTAACTCCAATAAAAAAAAATTGACCTCATACATAGAGAAAAGGGTTGTTTTATCATTTGATAAGAAAAAAATTATAGTAAATATATTAATTCAGGAAAACTTGGCTTATTAGGCAAATCGGGCCTTGAATAGTAGGCTGAGAAGTGAGTTCTGGCTACTAGGTACGACATATATATATATATATATATATATATATATATATATATATATATATATATATATATATATATATATATATGTCGGACCTAGTAGCCAGAACGCACTTGTCAGACTACTATGCAAGGCCCGATTTGCCTAATAAGCCAAGTTTTCATGAATTAATTGTTTTTCGACTACCTAACCTACCTAACCTAACCTAACCTAACTTTTTCGGCTACCTAACCTAACCTAACCTATAAAGATAGGTTAGGTTAGGTTAGGTAGGGTTGGTTAGGTTCGGTCATATATCTACGTTAATTTTAACTTAAATAAAAAAAATTGACCTCATATATAATGAAATGGGTAGCTTTATCATTTCATAAGAAAAAAATTAGAGAAAATATATTAATTCATGAAAACTTGGCTTATTAGGCAAATCGGGGCTTGCATAGTAGGCTGAGAAGTGCGTTCTGGCTACTAGGTACGACATATATATATATATATATATATATATATATATATATATATATATATATATATATATATATATATATATATATATATATATGTGTGTGTGTGTGTGTGTGTGTGTGTGTGTGTGTGTGTGTGTGTGTGTGTGTGTGTGTGCGTGCGCGCGCGCGTGTATAAAGTTGATATAATAATTCACTAATTATTTTTGTTTCACTAATGACAGCATGGTCTGGGTGTCTGAAATTTTAAGTTTTGTTAACAAATCAACAATCTGTATTTATATTTCAGAAGTTATTATTTAATTTTGGAAAATTTGCAATTCAATTTACAATTATTTTTGTGAGAAATAAAGTAGGATCCAAGAGAAGGATTAGAATCCTTTTACTCCCAGGCAACGCATTGGACCACAACTCAACGACGTGATCAAAGCAGTGGGAATCCTCCTCGTGGCTCCTGTCTTCTCTTGATCATCACGTTAATATGATTTTATTTGTTATAAATAAATTATGCTGTTTTGGTTAAAAAAAATAAACAAAGGATGTTGTCTAATAAATTAATGGTAAACAGGAGGCGGCAACAACAACCAATGCAGAGGGTACAAGTCTCAGTTGACGAAGCACTTGGTCGACATCATTGCTTCAGCTCCTTTGGGTAAGTGCAAATTATTCTTTTGAATTATTTTTTTCTGAACTTACTATAGATAGGCAAGTTAATTATGAGGAGAGAGCACAAACTCGTGTTACTTTTATGTACTTGGGAAAGATACAAGGAAAACAAGCTTGGACATGAGAATGGAGGGAAGAAACGATGCCCAACCACTTGAACCATTGGGGGATCGAACGCCAACCTTACAAAGAGCGAAGTCACCTCTCTATTCACCTGTCTTTGGCATAGTAGTAGTAGAGGTAAACATATTAGGAATAAATTAACAATTAGCAATGACTACAGAACTCATTTACCAGCATACTCTTTGATGAAGTTTATTAAAGACTAATGTGTATTCTATAAGACATAAAGTTATAGTTCGTTGGTTGGAGTGTGGTTGTTACTCTTGTTTTACCAGAGTAATGACCTAAACTAACACACTACTTACTTACTAATCTTAACAAGAGTTTTGATTAGTAACATTTTAACATTTAGTGAGTAACATCTTAAAACTTAACCATATACAATTATAATTTCATGAGGTAATAATAATCCTGAACGAAGTATACCTTGTTAAGAAGGGTTCACGTAGTCACTTTACATGACAACAGGAATATACTGACAGAACTCTCGGAATGTTTACACTTAGACCTTCTGAGTGACGAGTTAATTAGACTGTTTAGACACCTGTAAGTAAAGAGTGTGTGCTGAGCAAGGAGTGTGATCCCGTTTGTTCTTGTAGGAATTCTTTATTGCTGTGTGTGAACGACCACGGGAATTAATAGTACAGAATATGGGTTTATACAAGAACGATATTTACAGGTTGTGTGTCTACACATGAGGCAGTGAATGAGCTCATGAAACGGTCGCCCTCCTGCATAAGAGACGTGCCTTTATCTCGTGTGAGGAAGCGAGTTGGAGACCTGCTTCACCGCAGTCGTCTCATCATAGCTGCTCCAGAAACCTTCAACCAAGGATTCCGACGACGTTTTCGTCTGGCTTTTCCTCATGCTGCAGCCTCCACAAGTCAACAGCAGCAGGCACCTCTTCCTGCTGCCTCCACAAGTCAACAGCAGCAGGCACCTCCTCCTGCTGCCTCCACAAGTCAACAGCAGCAGGCACCTCTTCCTGCTGCCTCCACAAGTCAACAGCAGCAGGCACCTCTTCCTGCTGCCTCCACAAGTCAACAGCAGCAGGCATCTCTTCCTGCTGCCTCCACAAGTCAACAGCAGCAGGCACCTCTTCCTGCTGCCTCCACAAGTCAACAGCAGCAGGCACCTCTTCCCGCTGCCTCCACAAGTCAACAGCAGCAGGCACCTCTTCCTGCTGCCTCCACAAGTCAACAGCAACAGGCACCTCTTCCTGCTGCCTCCACAAGTCCACAGCAGCAGGCACCTCTTCCTGCTGCCTCCACAAGTCAACAGCAGCAGGCACCTCCTCCTGCTACTTCCACAAGTCAACAGCAGCAGGCACCTCTTCCTGCTGCCTCCACAAGTCAACAGCAGCAGGCACCTCTTCCTGCTGCCTCCACAAGTCAACAGCAGCAGGCACCTCTTCCTGCTGCCTCCACAAGTCAACAGCAGCAGGCACCTCCTCCTGCTACTTCCACAAGTCAACAGCAGCAGGCATCTCTTCCTGCTGCCTCCACACGTCAACAGCAGCAGGCACCTGCTCCTGCTGCCTCCACAAGTCAACAGCAGCAGGCACCTCTTCCTGCTGGCTCAACAAGTCAACAGCAGCAGGCACCTCCTCTTCCTGCTCGACATCCAGCGTTCAACAAGTAAGACAATTACCAAAAGTATTTCTTAATGATGTATATAAGTTTCTAGAATGTAACTGTTAACTGTATTGTTATCAGCTTTCCATAGATCTTGACTGCTTATGTTGAATATATTTCTCTGTAAATATGTTGAATCGTGACCAGGTACAAGTTCTCTACATTCTTCGTAACGATACTTTCAGACCAAGCAGGGTATTGAATGTACCTCCCAGCCTGTCTCAAGTGTTCACATCACCGCCGCCGCCTACCACTGGCCCGTCTCACCTGTCTACACCGGCTCCGCCTACCACTGGCCCGTCTCACCTGTCTACACCGGCTCCGCCTACTACTGGACCGTCTCACCTGTCTACACCGGCTCCGCCTACTACTGGACCGTCTCACCTGTCTACACCGGCTCCGCCTACTACTGGACCGTCTCACCTGTCTACACCGGCTCCGCCTACTACTAGACCGTCACAAGTGTCCACACTGGGGCCGTTAACAAGTTGGCCTGCCGTCCCTCGTCAACCTCCCCCAGCCATCCACAATCAACTCAGACAAATATTACCTAAGCCTCCTGTCCCCTCCACCCAACCCAAAAGGCCCAAGTACAACACGTTAGTATTATCTCCTTCTTCCCATACACCGGGACCTCCCACTCACTATACAACAGTGGCTCTCACCAATCAAACACAAGCACCCACAAACTATATTACGCCATTACTACCCATACATTATAAAACACTGGCTTCCCCCCAGAATACAGCGATGATCAACACCGACTATGCACAAGTGCCCCACGCCTACCATACCTCAGTGACCCCCACACACTATACACCATCTTCATCCGTCCACTATACTGCAGCGCATACACCGGTCCCTCCCATCCAGCACACGCCAGTGCCTCCCTTCCAGCATACACCGGTGCCTCCCTTCCAGCATACACCAGTGACTCCCTTCCAGCATACACCGGTGCCTCCCTTCCAGCATACACCGGTGACTCCCTTCCAGCACACACTGGTGACTCCCTTCCAGCATACACCGGTGACTCCCTTCCAGCATACACCGGTGCCTCCCTTCCAGCATACACCGGTGACTTCCTTCCAGCACACACTGGTGACTCCCTTCCAGCATACACCGGTGACTCCCTTCCATCATTCAACAGTGCCTCCCTTCCAGCATACACCGGTGCCTCCCTTCCAGCAGTCGCCAATGCCTCCCTTCCAACATACACCGTTGACTCCCTTCCAGCACTCGCCAGTGCCTCCCTTCCAGCATACACCGGTGCCTCCCTTCCAGCATACACCGGTGCCTGCCATCCATCATTCAACATGGCCTCCGGTCCAGTACACTGTAGTGCCTCAGGTCTGCTATACACCTGTCCCGCAAGCTAAATATTCCTCAGTTAATCATGACCAACTTAAGCCAGAGCTCCCCGCCAGCGTTATGACAGTGCCAAAAGTACATCGCATGACAGTGCCTCAAGAACGCAATATTAGAGTGCCTCAAGAACGCAATATGACAGTGCCTCAAGAACGCAATATGACAGTGCCTCAGGAACGTAATATTAGAGTGCCTCAAGAACGCAATATTAGAGTGCCTCAAGAACGCAATATGACAGTGCCTCAGGAACGCAATATTAGAGTGCCTCAAGAACGCAATATGACAGTGCCTCAGGAACGCAATATTAGAGTGCCTCAAGAACGCAATATGACAGTGCCTCAAGAACGCAATATGACAGTGCCTCAAGAACGCAATATTAGAGTGCCTCAAGAACGCAATATGACAGTGCCTCAAGAATGCCATATAGCAATACCTCACGAGCCCCATACGACAGTGCCAACAAAGCCCCACGTGACAGGTTCTCATATGTCCCACATGACAGTGCCGCAAAAGTCCCGCATGACAGTGCCTCACAAGCCCCACATGACAGGGCCTCAAATGCCTCACATGACAGTGTCTCAAATGCCTCACATGACAGTGTCTCAAAAGCCCCACATGACAGTGCCTCAAATGCCTCACATGACAGTGCCTCAAAAGCCCCACATGACAGTGCCTCAGGATCACAACATGACAGTGCCTCAGGATCACAACATGACAGTGGGTCAAAAGCCCTACATGACAGTGCCACAAGAGCCCCAAATGACAGTGCCACGAGAGTCTCGCATGACAGTGCCTCAGGATCACCACATGACAGTGCCTCAGAATCACAACATGACAGTGCCTCAGGACCACCACATGACAGTGCCTCAAGATCACCACATGACAGTGCCTCAGGACCACCACATGACAGTGCCTCAGGACCACCACATGACAGTGCCTCAGGACCACCACATGACAGTGCCTCAGGATCACCACATGACAGTGCCTCAGGACCACCACATGACAGTGCCTCAGGACCACCACATGAGAGTACCTCAAGAGCCCCAAATGACGATGCCTCAAGAGCCCCACATGACAGTGCCACAAGAGCCCCAAATGACGGTGTCTCAAGAGCCCCAAATGACAGTAACTCAAGAGCTCCACATGACAGTGCCACAAGAGCCCCAAATGACGGTGTCTCAAGAGCCCCAAATGACAATGCCTCAAGAGCTTCACATGACAGTGCCACAAGAGCTCCACATGACAGTGGATCAAGAGCCCCACATGACAGTGCCACAAGAGCCCCACATGACAGTGCCACAAGAGCCCCAAATGACGGTGTCTCAAGAGCCCCAAATGACAGTAACTCAAGAGCTCCACATGAGAGTCCCTCATGAACACAATAAGACAGTGCCTAACCCACTCCGAAGATTAAAGCCATACTCACGTTGTGCACCGAAGGCTTCCGTCAATCACTCAACAATGGTTCCCGTCCACTGTTCACCGGCGACTCCTGTCCGCCATTCACAAGGGGCGTCTGTCAACCGTACGCCAGTGCCTCCTGTCCACTATACAAATGTTCCACACGTCCAGTATAGGCCAGTATCAGCTGCCCAGTATCCAGAAGTGTCTTATGTTCAGTCTATGCGAGTACCAGCCGTCCACGATGCAGAAGTGCCACCCGTCCACTCTACGACAGTGCCACTTACTCAAAGGAGAGAATTGCCTCCCGTCCACTGTATGGCAGAGCCTCGAGCTCAAAATACAGAAGTGTCGCCCGTCCACTCAGAGACAGTGTCTCCTTCTAAGCATACAGATGTGCTATCCGTCCACGCTAGGACAGTGTCTCCAGTCCAAAATACAGAAGTGCCATCCGTCCACCATTGGACAGTGTCTCCTGCCAAGAATAGGGAAGTGTCACCCGTCCACCCTAGAGCAGTGCCACCTGTCCACTATAGAGAAGCGTCATCCACCCACAACTCACACAACACCTATAACACCAATAACACGCACAACACCCACCACGCATCTACAACACCCATAACACCCACAACACTAGCTGAAGAACATGAAGGCTCGATCATGGAAGCTGAGATAATGAGAGGTGGTCGTATTGAACCATGGTTCGTGTCCCATCTCTTGCTTAACTCCGAAAATCTTGATCAATACTGCAGTGATGACAGTGATTAATCTCGATCTTTTTGGTTATCATAAAAGCAGTGTCCACAATTCAGAAAGTTCAGACACAAAGCAATCTTCAGCTATCATGCTTCCTTGTTTCATTAGTGAAGACGCCTTCATTGTCTTATAAATATTAATTTTGGAAAAAATGGTGACATAACTGACAGTTGTAGTGATTTGTAGACTCACCGCTGTAGTGTTAATTTCTTCCCTGAAATTCATTTAAGAAAATTAATATAAATATTAATTTCATATTTAAGAAATTATGGGGTTACTGTTAATGTAACGTCCGGCCGTGGCCCTCACACTTCAGTTGCTTTATACCACCCCCAATGTGTTCTCTGGTGTGTTGTGGTGACTCAAGTGAGGCTCCGAGTCCCAGGATCTCCGCTACTCCTGACGGTGTCAGCACCCGACCTTCTGTACATGTCAAAACTGTTAAATATAAGTTTTCTACTAAATAAACTTTATGCTAAAATTCTAATTTTTTGTGTGTGAATGTGTTGTGGTGGTGCAAGATGTCGGTGGCTCGGAACATAAATTTTTGCTCTTCAGAATAAGTAGTCGTGAACAATTATATTTGTCTCTCATTGTTGTCGCTGCCAATATCTGCCCCGGCGATGTCCGTCCTGCAGGAGACGACCTCAGAAGCAGACAACCTCAGTGGCATACGATCTCAGAGGCAAATGCCAGGTAGACGATCTCAGAGGCAGACGACTTCAGAGGAAGACGACCTTAGAGGCGGACGACCTCAGAGGTAACGACCTCAAAGACTGACTTCCACAGAGGCAGACGATCTCAGAGGCAGACAACTTTAGAGGCAGATGATTTCAGAGGCGGACGACCTTAAAGGTTAACCTCCTGAAAGGCTGACGAGCTCAGAGGTAGACGACCTCAGATCAAGACGACATCAGCATCCATCACCTTCCATCCTTGCACAACCAGCTCGCCAATAAAATTTATATATTTTTGTATAACTTTAAATATATTCGGTATTAATATTACAATTAGTAAAGATTTAAAAAATAAAATGTTTTTTCATTAGTTATTTCCAACTATTGACTGATGAATTGAACTAAAGATAACAGGAAAACATTTAGTAATACATTGTTAGATGCGTCTTGATTACTTTAACACTGTTGAACCTTTGTTATCCTAAAGTAAATATTACCCATGTCAGTACTATCTTTATTATTATTATTATTATTATTATTATTATTTACTAAGAAAATATACATTGGTCATTTTACACAGTATACAAAAACACCCCTGATTGTAATATGACTGCTTATATATTCTTCTTTTCCATTTATGTGTCAGTCTCCAGATTCTCATGTCAGTCTCTCCAGATTCTTGTGTCAGTTACTCCCGAATCTTGTGTCTGTCTCTCCCGATTCTTGGGTCAGTCGCTCCAGATTATTGTGTCAGTCTCTCCCAATTCTTGTGTTTGTCTTTTCGTATTCTTGTGTCAGTCTCTCCCACGGACTTTATCTAAATTTACATTAGTTAAACTCTAGGTCTAAGATTGCCATTACATTAATAAACAAATGTGTTGAAAGGTAACAACATCGGATATTCTAAATGGCTTAAAAAAATCTAGACAAAACTGAAACATATCAGACTTAAAACAAATTAAGTTGATACAAGTTTGGAAGTAGGCTGGATATATACTGAAAGCGGTTGGGTGAGAACCCAGTACTAACGAGTAATTTGGCCTTCTCGGGGCTACTTTATTCTTGTGTTTTGGTGTCTGAGTAATAAATTCTCTCTATATATGTGTAACAGAATGGGGTGGAGTGTTTCTATATATGATTGAGAGGGAATTAATTGTTCAGATATATAGGTAAAAGGGGATAGATTTTAAAGATATATCGATGAGAGGGGATAGATTTTAAAGGTATATAGATGAGAGGGAAAGAATTGTATAGATATAAGGGAGAAAGGAAGATGATTATACAGATATATGGATGAGAGGGGATATGGGTGAGAGTACTTAGATTGTATAGACATTTGAGTGAAAGGGCATGGTTTGATCACATATGGGAGAGAGGGGGATAGTTATACAAATATTTAAGAGATGAAATCATTGTATAGATACATTGGTGAGAAGGAGTGAATTGTACAGATAGTATGGGAGAGAGAGGAATAGACTACACAGATATATGGGTGAGAGGAGGATGGACTGTACAGATATATGGGTGAGAGGGGATGTATTATACAAATATATGGGTGAGAGGGGATGGATTGCACTGATGTATAAGTGAGAAGGGGATGGATTGTACAGATATATGGGTGAGTTCATTTGTTCATGACACTATTGATGGCGGCATCACTTTGTTCATGACACTATTGGTAGCGGTGTCACTCTGTTCATGACATTATTGGTGGTGGCGTCACTCTATTCCATGACACAATTAGTGGCGGTGTCACTCAGTTCATTACACTATTAGTGGTGGCGTCACTCTGTTCATTACACTATTGGCGGCGGCGTCACGCTGTTCATTACGTTACAGCGTCACTCTGTTCGTCTACACTAGTAGTATTGGTGTCACTTTGCTCATGACACTATTGGTGGCAGCGAGTAGTTATTTCAGAGCCCCCAATGTAGGGCAATCAAATAAGAAAATCAGAAGTGGAATGCCAGATAGAGCCACTCCATATTAGGTCATCAGAGGTGGGTGTGGCAGCAGTAAAAAAAAACAGTGAAGATAGGTATCTATTATTTACTGATATGATCATGTTCTTTATACAACAAAGTATGGTGATATATCTAAGTAAAAAAATGTATATATATTTGTATAATACACACACAGGTGAGTGCCAGTTACACCCCCATCAACAAAAAACACGGAAATCATCGATAGATACAGCGAAAGCAAGCGGCTTGATATCTGCGAGGCACTACACATTAAGAAGTCAACACCAGCAATCAACAGCCAATAAATGCACAGCTATATTCTACCAACTTCATGACACCACAACAAAATAGAGAAGCATCAAGAAACATGGGCCAATAGGCCCTTTGCAGTTACTTCCATTCTTCCCTTTAACTTACAAAATATTATACCCATTGTTTCGTGTTCTGTCTTGTGTTGAAAGTTTGTTTTCTCCTCATCCAAAACTGTTGTAACATATCACCTCACCCAAATGCAGGTATAAAATTGAAGCTGTTTAAACTCTGTTTAGTCATAGTTGGGTGTGTGTAAACTAAAGTCTTTGAAAATGTAATAAGTTATTACGAAACACGTTCAAGTGTCGCGTCAGACTAGAAATAAAAATAAATTTTGGAGAATTGATTTTTCAGTTACCATCAACAGTGAAAAGAAATATTGAGAAAATTCGTGTTAGAATAATTAATCTTACTTTTTCGGTCATATTTAATACATATATATATATATATATAAACCTAGAAGTGGTACCACCTCTGGTGCAAATGTAGGGACCCATAGCCTCGAAGAAGAAAATAAAGAGTACTCAGAGAAGACCTTGTGGATCCTCACTGAACACTTTGATATTTTCTTCTCCTACCACCCCTATTCTTTTGTTAAGTGTGTATATTTATCTAACTTTATTTGAAAATGTCATTACACAAAAAAAGTTACAATATTGATTACATACAGGGTACAAGGCTGCTTGTCACAAGTTGAATAGCTCCTCCAGCTCCTCAGATGGCGGGCAGGAACCATGGATGCAGTGAGCATTTCCTCTCTGGATTGCCACACTAAGGCGCTGAAAAAGAAAACTGGCAGCTCTGGGGTCTCTAGTTGTTTCGATTAGCTTAGACCCCAACTCCTTTAAAAAGCTAGCAGCACTTTTACCCCAGGCACCAAGTGTCTCTGAGGCAATGGGGACAAAATTGTAGTGGTGCTCAAGGTCTCTGTATTTACGTGACTTGGCCGCTTCCCGGTGATTGGCAGCTCCTCCTGCTTGTGTAGCACTGAAGTCAACATAGGTACTGGCCAAAGTTGAAACGCAAGTGTAGTCCCACACCAACTGTCTACCATTCTTCCAGGGGTTCACCGTAATTCCGTCTGGGCGACCGACAGGCTCATCAGAGTTGCGGGACATTAGGTAACGGGGCTCTCTCTCTGCTGGACAACCGGCTGTGGTAAGGCTCCTCTTAATAATGTCATTAACCTCGCCGTGTCTTGCATGCCATCCTCCCGTCCTTTGGCAAAGAAGGCCATGCCGTCCGTATCTGTCGGCCTCTGCCTCGCCGCAAATACACCTGTATTTGGTGTGGATTGGGGCAGCTAGGCGGAGAGCCACGGCAATTCGGAGGGCCTGCGGTGTGAGACGGGTGCCGGTTGCTGACATTGGGGTTGCTAATAGGAAATCACCTGCATGGGGAGCTGCTACAGCTCTAAGTCGGGCAGTGTCATGTGGTGTCGTCGCAGCTTCTAGCAAAGTTGCAGCTTCTTGGTCGGCAATGGGGCGATCCCAGCAGGATTGCTTATGGGCTTCAGAAGGCGGTGGTTGGGGTGCTGGTCCTGCGAGAGAGACCCATTTGGTTGTGCAGTCTGTGAAGCTGGGATCATGTACCCCAGCCTGTTGAACTAGGTGCTCAGGTAGGATTTCCTTCACCAGGTTGTCAGACCCCACTGAAGAGGACAGGAATGCTGGTACAGCAATTTGTGTTGCTGTGCGCACGCCAAGGCCCCCGAGTCTGACAGGAAGGGAGGCCTGTTTCCACTGTGAGTCGCTGAGGGAAAGATTGAGGGCTTTTTCTAGTGTTGATTTCAGCAAGCTGTCATACTCTTCTAATTTAATATTGTTGAAAGATGGCGAACATCTTAGAAAGTAGGTCAGCCTGGGAAGGGACAAGCATCTGGTGATGAGGTAAAGTGCATCATGAGCATCGATGTCTTCAATCCTCTCGTTCATCCTCTTCAGGTCAGTGATCTTCTTACCAAGGACCCCGTCGATGGCATTCCTTCCAAGAGGAGCACCTAGGAGTGTGCTGTCCTCAGGGTTGGTTGTATGAATGTCAGGCAAAACTACCTTTATTTGCTCTATTATGTGCTGGTTGGTGGAGGTTATTTCGCACTTGGAAGGGTTCAGGGTGAGGCCTAGGCTTGCTCCTTGCTCCTGGATTATTCTTATGTCGTCCAAGAGTGAGGCTGGGGAGCCGGCTAGAGTACCATCATCCAAAAACCAAATGTTGAGCTCACTGGACAGGTTATCGGTGACTTCCTTGATAACTAGGCAGAACAGAAAAGGAGCAAGGGGGTCACCTTGTTGGACACCTTCTTGTGATTCAATTTCATGTTCCCCAAAAAGCAGAGTTAGATTCTTGCTGTAGCATCAGTTTACAAACGGGTAGAGGGAAGGAAAAAGGCGATGAACTGCACTGAGTACTGCATCCCTTCTAACCAGATTGAAAGCATTTTTGAAGTCCAACTTTATCAGGGCTTTTTCATTCGTAATGTTGGCAATGTAGGCTCTAGCTGCATGAGCCGCTGCCTCACACCCTTGGGGAATGCCAAACCCAAGCTGTTTTGGCTTCAGCATGTCGGCTGCTGCCTGACTAACTGCTCTAGCTGCAGCCTTAGCGACGAGACGCCGGAGTGAATTGCCGACAGCTATCGGTCTGATTCCTCCATCTTTTTTCCTCAGGGCACAGAGGGTAGCGCCAAAAAAGAGAGGCCGTATGGTCTCTGGTATGTTGCCAGCTAGACATGTGTTGGCGAATCTAGTTAGTTCCATATATATATATATATATATATATATATATATATATATATATATATATATATATATATATATATATATATATATATATACTCTCTACTCACGTTGCTCCATTCAGAGCAGTGGTAAGCGCTCGACGAATATAAGCATTGAGAACACTGGCTTTGTATCTTTGGGGGCACTCACTTCTACCGTTCAGGCATAATCCTATGTTGGTGGGCTTGGTATATACGTTGGTGCTTAAAGAGGTTCCTGTTTTTGTTATTAGTACATTCAAGAATGGCAGACTGTTATTTTCACTATTTTAAAGTGAAAATAACAAAGATACAAAGCCAGTGTTCTCAATGCTTATATTCGTCGAGCGCTTACCCACTGCTCTGAATGGAGCAACGTGAGTAGAGAGTTTGAAAGAGTAACTCAGGTATTGGTGAACAACGGATATAGCAACGCGGAAATAAACGCTGCTATAAGAAGGACACTTGGACCGTTGGTATAATTCAGAACCTAGAACAGAAACCACAACACCCCCAATAAAATTATATTACAAATCAACCATGCACAGTGAACATATAAAAGAGGAAAGAATAATGAAAGAAATAATCCGTAAAGGAGTAAAAAGCACTACTCCTAACCAAAACATAAACCTGATAATATTCTACAAAACCAAGAAGACTTCCGAACTCCTTATCAAAAACAGCCCGAAGCCGACGGAGAACCCTCTACAGCAGTCAAGCGTTGTATACATGTACACTTGCCCCCACGAAGGATGTAACCTTCAATGTAAGTACATAGGTATGACGTCGACCAAGCTGACGAGGCGTTTGACATGCAATCTTCAATTTGGTGCCCCTAGGAATCACATGAGACAAGCCCATGACATTACTCTAACAAGAGAAATGTTCAACAAGAATACTTGCATAATAGACAAAACCTAAGATTCAAGAAGATTACAAATTCTTGAGGCAATTCACATAAGAATAGAGCGACCTACCATGAACACCCAAATCACGGAACTATTTACTCTACCCACCATGAGAGTAAGGACAAGACAAGAACATATCGATGCCAACACAGAAGACAATGTCCACCATAACAGGCCAATTACACTGGATTAATCTTTGTGTTTAGATAGGAGATGCCTCGTATGGGCCAATAAGCCTTCTGCAGCCCCTATGTTTATCCCTTATGTATCCCCCCATGTTTTTCACCTTCATTGTATTATCACCTGACCTAATGCGGGTATAAAATCAACTAGTATTGTAAGATTGTTCACTTGAGAATGAACCATGGAGGTTCGAAACGTCGTGCAAATTATACAAATAAGTGTAATACACTCTATAGTAAATCACTTCTTTTCTTCACCTTAAAAGTACGAAAATGAGTTTTGGAGAACTCCTATTCCAATTAAGCCCTGATGCTAAGAAAATAGTTAGAGGGATAGAAGCCCTAAACCAGAAAATAATATATATATATATATATATATATATATATATATATATATATATATATATATATATATATATATATATATATATATATATATATATATATATGCGGAAAATCCACAGAGAAATATGAAATGAGGTGAACGTTTCGGCTTGTTAAAGCCTTTGTCAACACCAGACTGACTAAGGAGTAGGGAAGGGGAAGGATATATAGGCCGACACCTGACCAACCCAATCCCTAGGGAAAGAATTAACCAAAAACAGGTATAGCTTAGCTTAGAATGGTCAAAGAGGATTAAGCGGTCAGAGCGGGCTCTGACTGCTTAATCCTCTTTGACCATTCTAAGCAAAGCTATACCTGTTTTTGGTATAGCAAAATTGTTTTGCTATACCAATTGTTATGTTTTTGAATTGTTATGTTTTTGGTATATATTGTTATAAAATTGTTATGTTTTTGGTATATATTGTTATAAAATTGTTATGTTTTTGGTATATATTGTTATAAAATTGTTATGTTTTTGGTATATATATATACTTATATATATATATATATATATATATATATATATATATATATATATATATATATATATATATATATATATTAGTATATTTTGGTAGCAGTCTTTCCTGTAGACATATATTATTAAATATGACCGAAAAAGTAAGATTAATAATTCGTGTTAGAATTATTAATCT